>NW_026973917.1:147500-207500 GCF_034640455.1 Diachasmimorpha longicaudata | reverse complement strand
CTATCCAAAAATTGAGAAAGCCATAAGTGTCCCTACCTACTTTGCGCCGAAGCAATACGAATCAAAAAGAACTACGAATGGGGACTTAGAATAATTTTTCATTTTTCCCAACTTTGAAAATAATCACTTGAAAAAAATCTTAGAATCCAAAGAATAGTATACTTGATCGTTCTACAAGTCGAAAATTGGAAAAATAAGTGATATTTTTGCTTGATGCTATTTTTGTCGGTATGCAAAATCGTTGTCAAGATTCTCAAACCTTAAAATCAGGCCAGCCGGCAATTGGCGGGTGAAAATTTCAATCAATTCCCATTCCTCACATCAAACTATGCATATAACAATAGCTTTTATGCTGAATGACGGCTATCCGGCTGTCCCTATCCAAAAATTGAGAAAGCCATAAGTGTCCCTACCTACTTTGCGCCGAAGCAATACGAATCAAAAAGAACTACGAATGGGGACTTAGAATAATTTTTCATTTTTCCCAACTTTGAAAATAATCACTTGAAAAAAATCTTAGAATCCAAAGAATAGTATACTTGATCGTTCTACAAGTCGAAAATTGGAAAAATAAGTGATATTTTTGCTTGATGCTATTTTTGTCGGTATGCAAAATCGTTGTCAAGATTCTCAAACCTTAAAATCAGGCCAGCCGGCAATTGGCGGGTGAAAATTTCAATCAATTCCCATTCCTCACATCAAACTATGCATATAACAATAGCTTTTATGCTGAATGACGGCTATCCGGCTGTCCCTATCCAAAAATTGAGAAAGCCATAAGTGTCCCTACCTACTTTGCGCCGAAGCAATACGAATCAAAAAGAACTACGAATGGGGACTTAGAATAATTTTTCATTTTTCCCAACTTTGAAAATAATCACTTGAAAAAAATCTTAGAATCCAAAGAATAGTATACTTGATCGTTCTACAAGTCGAAAATTGGAAAAATAAGTGATATTTTTGCTTGATGCTATTTTTGTCGGTATGCAAAATCGTTGTCAAGATTCTCAAACCTTAAAATCAGGCCAGCCGGCAATTGGCGGGTGAAAATTTCAATCAATTCCCATTCCTCACATCAAACTATGCATATAACAATAGCTTTTATGCTGAATGACGGCTATCCGGCTGTCCCTATCCAAAAATTGAGAAAGCCATAAGTGTCCCTACCTACTTTGCGCCGAAGCAATACGAATCAAAAAGAACTACGAATGGGGACTTAGAATAATTTTTCATTTTTCCCAACTTTGAAAATAATCACTTGAAAAAAATCTTAGAATCCAAAGAATAGTATACTTGATCGTTCTACAAGTCGAAAATTGGAAAAATAAGTGATATTTTTGCTTGATGCTATTTTTGTCGGTATGCAAAATCGTTGTCAAGATTCTCAAACCTTAAAATCAGGCCAGCCGGCAATTGGCGGGTGCCGGCAATTGGCGGGTGAAAATTTCAATCAATTCCCATTCCTCACATCAAACTATGCATATAACAATAGCTTTTATGCTGAATGACGGCTATCCGGCTGTCCCTATCCAAAAATTGAGAAAGCCATAAGTGTCCCTACCTACTTTGCGCCGAAGCAATACGAATCAAAAAGAACTACGAATGGGGACTTAGAATAATTTTTCATTTTTCCCAACTTTGAAAATAATCACTTGAAAAAAATCTTAGAATCCAAAGAATAGTATACTTGATCGTTCTACAAGTCGAAAATTGGAAAAATAAGTGATATTTTTGCTTGATGCTATTTTTGTCGGTATGCAAAATCGTTGTCAAGATTCTCAAACCTTAAAATCAGGCCAGCCGGCAATTGGCGGGTGAAAATTTCAATCAATTCCCATTCCTCACATCAAACTATGCATATAACAATAGCTTTTATGCTGAATGACGGCTATCCGGCTGTCCCTATCCAAAAATTGAGAAAGCCATAAGTGTCCCTACCTACTTTGCGCCGAAGCAATACGAATCAAAAAGAACTACGAATGGGGACTTAGAATAATTTTTCATTTTTCCCAACTTTGAAAATAATCACTTGAAAAAAATCTTAGAATCCAAAGAATAGTATACTTGATCGTTCTACAAGTCGAAAATTGGAAAAATAAGTGATATTTTTGCTTGATGCTATTTTTGTCGGTATGCAAAATCGTTGTCAAGATTCTCAAACCTTAAAATCAGGCCAGCCGGCAATTGGCGGGTGAAAATTTCAATCAATTCCCATTCCTCACATCAAACTATGCATATAACAATAGCTTTTATGCTGAATGACGGCTATCCGGCTGTCCCTATCCAAAAATTGAGAAAGCCATAAGTGTCCCTACCTACTTTGCGCCGAAGCAATACGAATCAAAAAGAACTACGAATGGGGACTTAGAATAATTTTTCATTTTTCCCAACTTTGAAAATAATCACTTGAAAAAAATCTTAGAATCCAAAGAATAGTATACTTGATCGTTCTACAAGTCGAAAATTGGAAAAATAAGTGATATTTTTGCTTGATGCTATTTTTGTCGGTATGCAAAATCGTTGTCAAGATTCTCAAACCTTAAAATCAGGCCAGCCGGCAATTGGCGGGTGAAAATTTCAATCAATTCCCATTCCTCACATCAAACTATGCATATAACAATAGCTTTTATGCTGAATGACGGCTATCCGGCTGTCCCTATCCAAAAATTGAGAAAGCCATAAGTGTCCCTACCTACTTTGCGCCGAAGCAATACGAATCAAAAAGAACTACGAATGGGGACTTAGAATAATTTTTCATTTTTCCCAACTTTGAAAATAATCACTTGAAAAAAATCTTAGAATCCAAAGAATAGTATACTTGATCGTTCTACAAGTCGAAAATTGGAAAAATAAGTGATATTTTTGCTTGATGCTATTTTTGTCGGTATGCAAAATCGTTGTCAAGATTCTCAAACCTTAAAATCAGGCCAGCCGGCAATTGGCGGGTGAAAATTTCAATCAATTCCCATTCCTCACATCAAACTATGCATATAACAATAGCTTTTATGCTGAATGACGGCTATCCGGCTGTCCCTATCCAAAAATTGAGAAAGCCATAAGTGTCCCTACCTACTTTGCGCCGAAGCAATACGAATCAAAAAGAACTACGAATGGGGACTTAGAATAATTTTTCATTTTTCCCAACTTTGAAAATAATCACTTGAAAAAAATCTTAGAATCCAAAGAATAGTATACTTGATCGTTCTACAAGTCGAAAATTGGAAAAATAAGTGATATTTTTGCTTGATGCTATTTTTGTCGGTATGCAAAATCGTTGTCAAGATTCTCAAACCTTAAAATCAGGCCAGCCGGCAATTGGCGGGTGAAAATTTCAATCAATTCCCATTCCTCACATCAAACTATGCATATAACAATAGCTTTTATGCTGAATGACGGCTATCCGGCTGTCCCTATCCAAAAATTGAGAAAGCCATAAGTGTCCCTACCTACTTTGCGCCGAAGCAATACGAATCAAAAAGAACTACGAATGGGGACTTAGAATAATTTTTCATTTTTCCCAACTTTGAAAATAATCACTTGAAAAAAATCTTAGAATCCAAAGAATAGTATACTTGATCGTTCTACAAGTCGAAAATTGGAAAAATAAGTGATATTTTTGCTTGATGCTATTTTTGTCGGTATGCAAAATCGTTGTCAAGATTCTCAAACCTTAAAATCAGGCCAGCCGGCAATTGGCGGGTGAAAATTTCAATCAATTCCCATTCCTCACATCAAACTATGCATATAACAATAGCTTTTATGCTGAATGACGGCTATCCGGCTGTCCCTATCCAAAAATTGAGAAAGCCATAAGTGTCCCTACCTACTTTGCGCCGAAGCAATACGAATCAAAAAGAACTACGAATGGGGACTTAGAATAATTTTTCATTTTTCCCAACTTTGAAAATAATCACTTGAAAAAAATCTTAGAATCCAAAGAATAGTATACTTGATCGTTCTACAAGTCGAAAATTGGAAAAATAAGTGATATTTTTGCTTGATGCTATTTTTGTCGGTATGCAAAATCGTTGTCAAGATTCTCAAACCTTAAAATCAGGCCAGCCGGCAATTGGCGGGTGAAAATTTCAATCAATTCCCATTCCTCACATCAAACTATGCATATAACAATAGCTTTTATGCTGAATGACGGCTATCCGGCTGTCCCTATCCAAAAATTGAGAAAGCCATAAGTGTCCCTACCTACTTTGCGCCGAAGCAATACGAATCAAAAAGAACTACGAATGGGGACTTAGAATAATTTTTCATTTTTCCCAACTTTGAAAATAATCACTTGAAAAAAATCTTAGAATCCAAAGAATAGTATACTTGATCGTTCTACAAGTCGAAAATTGGAAAAATAAGTGATATTTTTGCTTGATGCTATTTTTGTCGGTATGCAAAATCGTTGTCAAGATTCTCAAACCTTAAAATCAGGCCAGCCGGCAATTGGCGGGTGAAAATTTCAATCAATTCCCATTCCTCACATCAAACTATGCATATAACAATAGCTTTTATGCTGAATGACGGCTATCCGGCTGTCCCTATCCAAAAATTGAGAAAGCCATAAGTGTCCCTACCTACTTTGCGCCGAAGCAATACGAATCAAAAAGAACTACGAATGGGGACTTAGAATAATTTTTCATTTTTCCCAACTTTGAAAATAATCACTTGAAAAAAATCTTAGAATCCAAAGAATAGTATACTTGATCGTTCTACAAGTCGAAAATTGGAAAAATAAGTGATATTTTTGCTTGATGCTATTTTTGTCGGTATGCAAAATCGTTGTCAAGATTCTCAAACCTTAAAATCAGGCCAGCCGGCAATTGGCGGGTGAAAATTTCAATCAATTCCCATTCCTCACATCAAACTATGCATATAACAATAGCTTTTATGCTGAATGACGGCTATCCGGCTGTCCCTATCCAAAAATTGAGAAAGCCATAAGTGTCCCTACCTACTTTGCGCCGAAGCAATACGAATCAAAAAGAACTACGAATGGGGACTTAGAATAATTTTTCATTTTTCCCAACTTTGAAAATAATCACTTGAAAAAAATCTTAGAATCCAAAGAATAGTATACTTGATCGTTCTACAAGTCGAAAATTGGAAAAATAAGTGATATTTTTGCTTGATGCTATTTTTGTCGGTATGCAAAATCGTTGTCAAGATTCTCAAACCTTAAAATCAGGCCAGCCGGCAATTGGCGGGTGAAAATTTCAATCAATTCCCATTCCTCACATCAAACTATGCATATAACAATAGCTTTTATGCTGAATGACGGCTATCCGGCTGTCCCTATCCAAAAATTGAGAAAGCCATAAGTGTCCCTACCTACTTTGCGCCGAAGCAATACGAATCAAAAAGAACTACGAATGGGGACTTAGAATAATTTTTCATTTTTCCCAACTTTGAAAATAATCACTTGAAAAAAATCTTAGAATCCAAAGAATAGTATACTTGATCGTTCTACAAGTCGAAAATTGGAAAAATAAGTGATATTTTTGCTTGATGCTATTTTTGTCGGTATGCAAAATCGTTGTCAAGATTCTCAAACCTTAAAATCAGGCCAGCCGGCAATTGGCGGGTGAAAATTTCAATCAATTCCCATTCCTCACATCAAACTATGCATATAACAATAGCTTTTATGCTGAATGACGGCTATCCGGCTGTCCCTATCCAAAAATTGAGAAAGCCATAAGTGTCCCTACCTACTTTGCGCCGAAGCAATACGAATCAAAAAGAACTACGAATGGGGACTTAGAATAATTTTTCATTTTTCCCAACTTTGAAAATAATCACTTGAAAAAAATCTTAGAATCCAAAGAATAGTATACTTGATCGTTCTACAAGTCGAAAATTGGAAAAATAAGTGATATTTTTGCTTGATGCTATTTTTGTCGGTATGCAAAATCGTTGTCAAGATTCTCAAACCTTAAAATCAGGCCAGCCGGCAATTGGCGGGTGAAAATTTCAATCAATTCCCATTCCTCACATCAAACTATGCATATAACAATAGCTTTTATGCTGAATGACGGCTATCCGGCTGTCCCTATCCAAAAATTGAGAAATCCATAAGTGTCCCTACCTACTTTGCGCCGAAGCAATACGAATCAAAAAGAACTACGAATGGGGACTTAGAATAATTTTTCATTTTTCCCAACTTTGAAAATAATCACTTGAAAAAAATCTTAGAATCCAAAGAATAGTATACTTGATCGTTCTACAAGTCGAAAATTGGAAAAATAAGTGATATTTTTGCTTGATGCTATTTTTGTCGGTATGCAAAATCGTTGTCAAGATTCTCAAACCTTAAAATCAGGCCAGCCGGCAATTGGCGGGTGAAAATTTCAATCAATTCCCATTCCTCACATCAAACTATGCATATAACAATAGCTTTTATGCTGAATGACGGCTATCCGGCTGTCCCTATCCAAAAATTGAGAAATCCATAAGTGTCCCTACCTACTTTGCGCCGAAGCAATACGAATCAAAAAGAACTACGAATGGGGACTTAGAATAATTTTTCATTTTTCCCAACTTTGAAAATAATCACTTGAAAAAAATCTTAGAATCCAAAGAATAGTATACTTGATCGTTCTACAAGTCGAAAATTGGAAAAATAAGTGATATTTTTGCTTGATGCTATTTTTGTCGGTATGCAAAATCGTTGTCAAGATTCTCAAACCTTAAAATCAGGCCAGCCGGCAATTGGCGGGTGAAAATTTCAATCAATTCCCATTCCTCACATCAAACTATGCATATAACAATAGCTTTTATGCTGAATGACGGCTATCCGGCTGTCCCTATCCAAAAATTGAGAAATCCATAAGTGTCCCTACCTACTTTGCGCCGAAGCAATACGAATCAAAAAGAACTACGAATGGGGACTTAGAATAATTTTTCATTTTTCCCAACTTTGAAAATAATCACTTGAAAAAAATCTTAGAATCCAAAGAATAGTATACTTGATCGTTCTACAAGTCGAAAATTGGAAAAATAAGTGATATTTTTGCTTGATGCTATTTTTGTCGGTATGCAAAATCGTTGTCAAGATTCTCAAACCTTAAAATCAGGCCAGCCGGCAATTGGCGGGTGAAAATTTCAATCAATTCCCATTCCTCACATCAAACTATGCATATAACAATAGCTTTTATGCTGAATGACGGCTATCCGGCTGTCCCTATCCAAAAATTGAGAAATCCATAAGTGTCCCTACCTACTTTGCGCCGAAGCAATACGAATCAAAAAGAACTACGAATGGGGACTTAGAATAATTTTTCATTTTTCCCAACTTTGAAAATAATCACTTGAAAAAAATCTTAGAATCCAAAGAATAGTATACTTGATCGTTCTACAAGTCGAAAATTGGAAAAATAAGTGATATTTTTGCTTGATGCTATTTTTGTCGGTATGCAAAATCGTTGTCAAGATTCTCAAACCTTAAAATCAGGCCAGCCGGCAATTGGCGGGTGAAAATTTCAATCAATTCCCATTCCTCACATCAAACTATGCATATAACAATAGCTTTTATGCTGAATGACGGCTATCCGGCTGTCCCTATCCAAAAATTGAGAAATCCATAAGTGTCCCTACCTACTTTGCGCCGAAGCAATACGAATCAAAAAGAACTACGAATGGGGACTTAGAATAATTTTTCATTTTTCCCAACTTTGAAAATAATCACTTGAAAAAAATCTTAGAATCCAAAGAATAGTATACTTGATCGTTCTACAAGTCGAAAATTGGAAAAATAAGTGATATTTTTGCTTGATGCTATTTTTGTCGGTATGCAAAATCGTTGTCAAGATTCTCAAACCTTAAAATCAGGCCAGCCGGCAATTGGCGGGTGAATATTTCAATCAATTCCCATTCCTCACATCAAACTATGCATATAACAATAGCTTTTATGCTGAATGACGGCTATCCGGCTGTCCCTATCCAAAAATTGAGAAATCCATAAGTGTCCCTACCTACTTTGCGCCGAAGCAATACGAATCAAAAAGAACTACGAATGGGGACTTAGAATAATTTTTCATTTTTCCCAACTTTGAAAATAATCACTTGAAAAAAATCTTAGAATCCAAAGAATAGTATACTTGATCGTTCTACAAGTCGAAAATTGGAAAAATAAGTGATATTTTTGCTTGATGCTATTTTTGTCGGTATGCAAAATCGTTGTCAAGATTCTCAAACCTTAAAATCAGGCCAGCCGGCAATTGGCGGGTGAAAATTTCAATCAATTCCCATTCCTCACATCAAACTATGCATATAACAATAGCTTTTATGCTGAATGACGGCTATCCGGCTGTCCCTATCCAAAAATTGAGAAATCCATAAGTGTCCCTACCTACTTTGCGCCGAAGCAATACGAATCAAAAAGAACTACGAATGGGGACTTAGAATAATTTTTCATTTTTCCCAACTTTGAAAATAATCACTTGAAAAAAATCTTAGAATCCAAAGAATAGTATACTTGATCGTTCTACAAGTCGAAAATTGGAAAAATAAGTGATATTTTTGCTTGATGCTATTTTTGTCGGTATGCAAAATCGTTGTCAAGATTCTCAAACCTTAAAATCAGGCCAGCCGGCAATTGGCGGGTGAAAATTTCAATCAATTCCCATTCCTCACATCAAACTATGCATATAACAATAGCTTTTATGCTGAATGACGGCTATCCGGCTGTCCCTATCCAAAAATTGAGAAATCCATAAGTGTCCCTACCTACTTTGCGCCGAAGCAATACGAATCAAAAAGAACTACGAATGGGGACTTAGAATAATTTTTCATTTTTCCCAACTTTGAAAATAATCACTTGAAAAAAATCTTAGAATCCAAAGAATAGTATACTTGATCGTTCTACAAGTCGAAAATTGGAAAAATAAGTGATATTTTTGCTTGATGCTATTTTTGTCGGTATGCAAAATCGTTGTCAAGATTCTCAAACCTTAAAATCAGGCCAGCCGGCAATTGGCGGGTGAAAATTTCAATCAATTCCCATTCCTCACATCAAACTATGCATATAACAATAGCTTTTATGCTGAATGACGGCTATCCGGCTGTCCCTATCCAAAAATTGAGAAATCCATAAGTGTCCCTACCTACTTTGCGCCGAAGCAATACGAATCAAAAAGAACTACGAATGGGGACTTAGAATAATTTTTCATTTTTCCCAACTTTGAAAATAATCACTTGAAAAAAATCTTAGAATCCAAAGAATAGTATACTTGATCGTTCTACAAGTCGAAAATTGGAAAAATAAGTGATATTTTTGCTTGATGCTATTTTTGTCGGTATGCAAAATCGTTGTCAAGATTCTCAAACCTTAAAATCAGGCCAGCCGGCAATTGGCGGGTGAAAATTTCAATCAATTCCCATTCCTCACATCAAACTATGCATATAACAATAGCTTTTATGCTGAATGACGGCTATCCGGCTGTCCCTATCCAAAAATTGAGAAATCCATAAGTGTCCCTACCTACTTTGCGCCGAAGCAATACGAATCAAAAAGAACTACGAATGGGGACTTAGAATAATTTTTCATTTTTCCCAACTTTGAAAATAATCACTTGAAAAAAATCTTAGAATCCAAAGAATAGTATACTTGATCGTTCTACAAGTCGAAAATTGGAAAAATAAGTGATATTTTTGCTTGATGCTATTTTTGTCGGTATGCAAAATCGTTGTCAAGATTCTCAAACCTTAAAATCAGGCCAGCCGGCAATTGGCGGGTGAAAATTTCAATCAATTCCCATTCCTCACATCAAACTATGCATATAACAATAGCTTTTATGCTGAATGACGGCTATCCGGCTGTCCCTATCCAAAAATTGAGAAATCCATAAGTGTCCCTACCTACTTTGCGCCGAAGCAATACGAATCAAAAAGAACTACGAATGGGGACTTAGAATAATTTTTCATTTTTCCCAACTTTGAAAATAATCACTTGAAAAAAATCTTAGAATCCAAAGAATAGTATACTTGATCGTTCTACAAGTCGAAAATTGGAAAAATAAGTGATATTTTTGCTTGATGCTATTTTTGTCGGTATGCAAAATCGTTGTCAAGATTCTCAAACCTTAAAATCAGGCCAGCCGGCAATTGGCGGGTGAAAATTTCAATCAATTCCCATTCCTCACATCAAACTATGCATATAACAATAGCTTTTATGCTGAATGACGGCTATCCGGCTGTCCCTATCCAAAAATTGAGAAATCCATAAGTGTCCCTACCTACTTTGCGCCGAAGCAATACGAATCAAAAAGAACTACGAATGGGGACTTAGAATAATTTTTCATTTTTCCCAACTTTGAAAATAATCACTTGAAAAAAATCTTAGAATCCAAAGAATAGTATACTTGATCGTTCTACAAGTCGAAAATTGGAAAAATAAGTGATATTTTTGCTTGATGCTATTTTTGTCGGTATGCAAAATCGTTGTCAAGATTCTCAAACCTTAAAATCAGGCCAGCCGGCAATTGGCGGGTGAAAATTTCAATCAATTCCCATTCCTCACATCAAACTATGCATATAACAATAGCTTTTATGCTGAATGACGGCTATCCGGCTGTCCCTATCCAAAAATTGAGAAATCCATAAGTGTCCCTACCTACTTTGCGCCGAAGCAATACGAATCAAAAAGAACTACGAATGGGGACTTAGAATAATTTTTCATTTTTCCCAACTTTGAAAATAATCACTTGAAAAAAATCTTAGAATCCAAAGAATAGTATACTTGATCGTTCTACAAGTCGAAAATTGGAAAAATAAGTGATATTTTTGCTTGATGCTATTTTTGTCGGTATGCAAAATCGTTGTCAAGATTCTCAAACCTTAAAATCAGGCCAGCCGGCAAGTGGCGGGTGAAAATTTCAATCAATTCCCATTCCTCACATCAAACTATGCATATAACAATAGCTTTTATGCTGAATGACGGCTATCCGGCTGTCCCTATCCAAAAATTGAGAAAGCCATAAGTGTCCCTACCTACTTTGCGCCGAAGCAATACGAATCAAAAAGAACTACGAATGGGGACTTAGAATAATTTTTCATTTTTCCCAACTTTGAAAATAATCACTTGAAAAAAATCTTAGAATCCAAAGAATAGTATACTTGATCGTTCTACAAGTCGAAAATTGGAAAAATAAGTGATATTTTTGCTTGATGCTATTTTTGTCGGTATGCAAAATCGTTGTCAAGATTCTCAAACCTTAAAATCAGGCCAGCCGGCAATTGGCGGGTGAAAATTTCAATCAATTCCCATTCCTCACATCAAACTATGCATATAACAATAGCTTTTATGCTGAATGACGGCTATCCGGCTGTCCCTATCCAAAAATTGAGAAATCCATAAGTGTCCCTACCTACTTTGCGCCGAAGCAATACGAATCAAAAAGAACTACGAATGGGGACTTAGAATAATTTTTCATTTTTCCCAACTTTGAAAATAATCACTTGAAAAAAATCTTAGAATCCAAAGAATAGTATACTTGATCGTTCTACAAGTCGAAAATTGGAAAAATAAGTGATATTTTTGCTTGATGCTATTTTTGTCGGTATGCAAAATCGTTGTCAAGATTCTCAAACCTTAAAATCAGGCCAGCCGGCAATTGGCGGGTGAAAATTTCAATCAATTCCCATTCCTCACATCAAACTATGCATATAACAATAGCTTTTATGCTGAATGACGGCTATCCGGCTGTCCCTATCCAAAAATTGAGAAATCCATAAGTGTCCCTACCTACTTTGCGCCGAAGCAATACGAATCAAAAAGAACTACGAATGGGGACTTAGAATAATTTTTCATTTTTCCCAACTTTGAAAATAATCACTTGAAAAAAATCTTAGAATCCAAAGAATAGTATACTTGATCGTTCTACAAGTCGAAAATTGGAAAAATAAGTGATATTTTTGCTTGATGCTATTTTTGTCGGTATGCAAAATCGTTGTCAAGATTCTCAAACCTTAAAATCAGGCCAGCCGGCAATTGGCGGGTGAAAATTTCAATCAATTCCCATTCCTCACATCAAACTATGCATATAACAATAGCTTTTATGCTGAATGACGGCTATCCGGCTGTCCCTATCCAAAAATTGAGAAATCCATAAGTGTCCCTACCTACTTTGCGCCGAAGCAATACGAATCAAAAAGAACTACGAATGGGGACTTAGAATAATTTTTCATTTTTCCCAACTTTGAAAATAATCACTTGAAAAAAATCTTAGAATCCAAAGAATAGTATACTTGATCGTTCTACAAGTCGAAAATTGGAAAAATAAGTGATATTTTTGCTTGATGCTATTTTTGTCGGTATGCAAAATCGTTGTCAAGATTCTCAAACCTTAAAATCAGGCCAGCCGGCAAGTGGCGGGTGAAAATTTCAATCAATTCCCATTCCTCACATCAAACTATGCATATAACAATAGCTTTTATGCTGAATGACGGCTATCCGGCTGTCCCTATCCAAAAATTGAGAAAGCCATAAGTGTCCCTACCTACTTTGCGCCGAAGCAATACGAATCAAAAAGAACTACGAATGGGGACTTAGAATAATTTTTCATTTTTCCCAACTTTGAAAATAATCACTTGAAAAAAATCTTAGAATCCAAAGAATAGTATACTTGATCGTTCTACAAGTCGAAAATTGGAAAAATAAGTGATATTTTTGCTTGATGCTATTTTTGTCGGTATGCAAAATCGTTGTCAAGATTCTCAAACCTTAAAATCAGGCCAGCCGGCAAGTGGCGGGTGAAAATTTCAATCAATTCCCATTCCTCACATCAAACTATGCATATAACAATAGCTTTTATGCTGAATGACGGCTATCCGGCTGTCCCTATCCAAAAATTGAGAAAGCCATAAGTGTCCCTACCTACTTTGCGCCGAAGCAATACGAATCAAAAAGAACTACGAATGGGGACTTAGAATAATTTTTCATTTTTCCCAACTTTGAAAATAATCACTTGAAAAAAATCTTAGAATCCAAAGAATAGTATACTTGATCGTTCTACAAGTCGAAAATTGGAAAAATAAGTGATATTTTTGCTTGATGCTATTTTTGTCGGTATGCAAAATCGTTGTCAAGATTCTCAAACCTTAAAATCAGGCCAGCCGGCAATTGGCGGGTGAAAATTTCAATCAATTCCCATTCCTCACATCAAACTATGCATATAACAATAGCTTTTATGCTGAATGACGGCTATCCGGCTGTCCCTATCCAAAAATTGAGAAATCCATAAGTGTCCCTACCTACTTTGCGCCGAAGCAATACGAATCAAAAAGAACTACGAATGGGGACTTAGAATAATTTTTCATTTTTCCCAACTTTGAAAATAATCACTTGAAAAAAATCTTAGAATCCAAAGAATAGTATACTTGATCGTTCTACAAGTCGAAAATTGGAAAAATAAGTGATATTTTTGCTTGATGCTATTTTTGTCGGTATGCAAAATCGTTGTCAAGATTCTCAAACCTTAAAATCAGGCCAGCCGGCAAGTGGCGGGTGAAAATTTCAATCAATTCCCATTCCTCACATCAAACTATGCATATAACAATAGCTTTTATGCTGAATGACGGCTATCCGGCTGTCCCTATCCAAAAATTGAGAAAGCCATAAGTGTCCCTACCTACTTTGCGCCGAAGCAATACGAATCAAAAAGAACTACGAATGGGGACTTAGAATAATTTTTCATTTTTCCCAACTTTGAAAATAATCACTTGAAAAAAATCTTAGAATCCAAAGAATAGTATACTTGATCGTTCTACAAGTCGAAAATTGGAAAAATAAGTGATATTTTTGCTTGATGCTATTTTTGTCGGTATGCAAAATCGTTGTCAAGATTCTCAAACCTTAAAATCAGGCCAGCCGGCAAGTGGCGGGTGAAAATTTCAATCAATTCCCATTCCTCACATCAAACTATGCATATAACAATAGCTTTTATGCTGAATGACGGCTATCCGGCTGTCCCTATCCAAAAATTGAGAAAGCCATAAGTGTCCCTACCTACTTTGCGCCGAAGCAATACGAATCAAAAAGAACTACGAATGGGGACTTAGAATAATTTTTCATTTTTCCCAACTTTGAAAATAATCACTTGAAAAAAATCTTAGAATCCAAAGAATAGTATACTTGATCGTTCTACAAGTCGAAAATTGGAAAAATAAGTGATATTTTTGCTTGATGTTATTTTTGTCGGTATGCAAAATCGTTGTCAAGATTCTCAAACCTTAAAATCAGGCCAGCCGGCAAGTGGCGGGTGAAAATTTCAATCAATTCCCATTCCTCACATCAAACTATGCATATAACAATAGCTTTTATGCTGAATGACGGCTATCCGGCTGTCCCTATCCAAAAATTGAGAAAGCCATAAGTGTCCCTACCTACTTTGCGCCGAAGCAATACGAATCAAAAAGAACTACGAATGGGGACTTAGAATAATTTTTCATTTTTCCCAACTTTGAAAATAATCACTTGAAAAAAATCTTAGAATCCAAAGAATAGTATACTTGATCGTTCTACAAGTCGAAAATTGGAAAAATAAGTGATATTTTTGCTTGATGCTATTTTTGTCGGTATGCAAAATCGTTGTCAAGATTCTCAAACCTTAAAATCAGGCCAGCCGGCAATTGGCGGGTGAAAATTTCAATCAATTCCCATTCCTCACATCAAACTATGCATATAACAATAGCTTTTATGCTGAATGACGGCTATCCGGCTGTCCCTATCCAAAAATTGAGAAATCCATAAGTGTCCCTACCTACTTTGCGCCGAAGCAATACGAATCAAAAAGAACTACGAATGGGGACTTAGAATAATTTTTCATTTTTCCCAACTTTGAAAATAATCACTTGAAAAAAATCTTAGAATCCAAAGAATAGTATACTTGATCGTTCTACAAGTCGAAAATTGGAAAAATAAGTGATATTTTTGCTTGATGCTATTTTTGTCGGTATGCAAAATCGTTGTCAAGATTCTCAAACCTTAAAATCAGGCCAGCCGGCAATTGGCGGGTGAAAATTTCAATCAATTCCCATTCCTCACATCAAACTATGCATATAACAATAGCTTTTATGCTGAATGACGGCTATCCGGCTGTCCCTATCCAAAAATTGAGAAATCCATAAGTGTCCCTACCTACTTTGCGCCGAAGCAATACGAATCAAAAAGAACTACGAATGGGGACTTAGAATAATTTTTCATTTTTCCCAACTTTGAAAATAATCACTTGAAAAAAATCTTAGAATCCAAAGAATAGTATACTTGATCGTTCTACAAGTCGAAAATTGGAAAAATAAGTGATATTTTTGCTTGATGCTATTTTTGTCGGTATGCAAAATCGTTGTCAAGATTCTCAAACCTTAAAATCAGGCCAGCCGGCAATTGGCGGGTGAAAATTTCAATCAATTCCCATTCCTCACATCAAACTATGCATATAACAATAGCTTTTATGCTGAATGACGGCTATCCGGCTGTCCCTATCCAAAAATTGAGAAATCCATAAGTGTCCCTACCTACTTTGCGCCGAAGCAATACGAATCAAAAAGAACTACGAATGGGGACTTAGAATAATTTTTCATTTTTCCCAACTTTGAAAATAATCACTTGAAAAAAATCTTAGAATCCAAAGAATAGTATACTTGATCGTTCTACAAGTCGAAAATTGGAAAAATAAGTGATATTTTTGCTTGATGCTATTTTTGTCGGTATGCAAAATCGTTGTCAAGATTCTCAAACCTTAAAATCAGGCCAGCCGGCAATTGGCGGGTGAAAATTTCAATCAATTCCCATTCCTCACATCAAACTATGCATATAACAATAGCTTTTATGCTGAATGACGGCTATCCGGCTGTCCCTATCCAAAAATTGAGAAAGCCATAAGTGTCCCTACCTACTTTGCGCCGAAGCAATACGAATCAAAAAGAACTACGAATGGGGACTTAGAATAATTTTTCATTTTTCCCAACTTTGAAAATAATCACTTGAAAAAAATCTTAGAATCCAAAGAATAGTATACTTGATCGTTCTACAAGTCGAAAATTGGAAAAATAAGTGATATTTTTGCTTGATGCTATTTTTGTCGGTATGCAAAATCGTTGTCAAGATTCTCAAACCTTAAAATCAGGCCAGCCGGCAATTGGCGGGTGAAAATTTCAATCAATTCCCATTCCTCACATCAAACTATGCATATAACAATAGCTTTTATGCTGAATGACGGCTATCCGGCTGTCCCTATCCAAAAATTGAGAAATCCATAAGTGTCCCTACCTACTTTGCGCCGAAGCAATACGAATCAAAAAGAACTACGAATGGGGACTTAGAATAATTTTTCATTTTTCCCAACTTTGAAAATAATCACTTGAAAAAAATCTTAGAATCCAAAGAATAGTATACTTGATCGTTCTACAAGTCGAAAATTGGAAAAATAAGTGATATTTTTGCTTGATGCTATTTTTGTCGGTATGCAAAATCGTTGTCAAGATTCTCAAACCTTAAAATCAGGCCAGCCGGCAATTGGCGGGTGAAAATTTCAATCAATTCCCATTCCTCACATCAAACTATGCATATAACAATAGCTTTTATGCTGAATGACGGCTATCCGGCTGTCCCTATCCAAAAATTGAGAAATCCATAAGTGTCCCTACCTACTTTGCGCCGAAGCAATACGAATCAAAAAGAACTACGAATGGGGACTTAGAATAATTTTTCATTTTTCCCAACTTTGAAAATAATC
Source organism: Diachasmimorpha longicaudata (assembly GCF_034640455.1). Classification (NCBI taxonomy): domain Eukaryota; kingdom Metazoa; phylum Arthropoda; class Insecta; order Hymenoptera; family Braconidae; genus Diachasmimorpha; species Diachasmimorpha longicaudata. The sequence continues at coordinate 190,770 of NW_026973917.1, read as the reverse complement.
ACTTGAAAAAAATCTTAGAATCCAAAGAATAGTATACTTGATCGTTCTACAAGTCGAAAATTGGAAAAATAAGTGATATTTTTGCTTGATGCTATTTTTGTCGGTATGCAAAATCGTTGTCAAGATTCTCAAACCTTAAAATCAGGCCAGCCGGCAATTGGCGGGTGAAAATTTCAATCAATTCCCATTCCTCACATCAAACTATGCATATAACAATAGCTTTTATGCTGAATGACGGCTATCCGGCTGTCCCTATCCAAAAATTGAGAAATCCATAAGTGTCCCTACCTACTTTGCGCCGAAGCAATACGAATCAAAAAGAACTACGAATGGGGACTTAGAATAATTTTTCATTTTTCCCAACTTTGAAAATAATCACTTGAAAAAAATCTTAGAATCCAAAGAATAGTATACTTGATCGTTCTACAAGTCGAAAATTGGAAAAATAAGTGATATTTTTGCTTGATGCTATTTTTGTCGGTATGCAAAATCGTTGTCAAGATTCTCAAACCTTAAAATCAGGCCAGCCGGCAAGTGGCGGGTGAAAATTTCAATCAATTCCCATTCCTCACATCAAACTATGCATATAACAATAGCTTTTATGCTGAATGACGGCTATCCGGCTGTCCCTATCCAAAAATTGAGAAAGCCATAAGTGTCCCTACCTACTTTGCGCCGAAGCAATACGAATCAAAAAGAACTACGAATGGGGACTTAGAATAATTTTTCATTTTTCCCAACTTTGAAAATAATCACTTGAAAAAAATCTTAGAATCCAAAGAATAGTATACTTGATCGTTCTACAAGTCGAAAATTGGAAAAATAAGTGATATTTTTGCTTGATGCTATTTTTGTCGGTATGCAAAATCGTTGTCAAGATTCTCAAACCTTAAAATCAGGCCAGCCGGCAATTGGCGGGTGAAAATTTCAATCAATTCCCATTCCTCACATCAAACTATGCATATAACAATAGCTTTTATGCTGAATGACGGCTATCCGGCTGTCCCTATCCAAAAATTGAGAAATCCATAAGTGTCCCTACCTACTTTGCGCCGAAGCAATACGAATCAAAAAGAACTACGAATGGGGACTTAGAATAATTTTTCATTTTTCCCAACTTTGAAAATAATCACTTGAAAAAAATCTTAGAATCCAAAGAATAGTATACTTGATCGTTCTACAAGTCGAAAATTGGAAAAATAAGTGATATTTTTGCTTGATGCTATTTTTGTCGGTATGCAAAATCGTTGTCAAGATTCTCAAACCTTAAAATCAGGCCAGCCGGCAATTGGCGGGTGAAAATTTCAATCAATTCCCATTCCTCACATCAAACTATGCATATAACAATAGCTTTTATGCTGAATGACGGCTATCCGGCTGTCCCTATCCAAAAATAGAGAAAGCCATAAGTGTCCCTACCTACTTTGCGCCGAAGCAATACGAATCAAAAAGAACTACGAATGGGGACTTAGAATAATTTTTCATTTTTCCCAACTTTGAAAATAATCACTTGAAAAAATCTTAGAATCCAAAGAATAGTATACTTGATCGTTCTACAAGTCGAAAATTGGAAAAATAAGTGATATTTTTGCTTGATGCTATTTTTGTCGGTATGCAAAATCGTTGTCAAGATTCTCAAACCTTAAAATCAGGCCAGCCGGCAATTGGCGGGTGAAAATTTCAATCAATTCCCATTCCTCACATCAAACTATGCATATAACAATAGCTTTTATGCTGAATGACGGCTATCCGGCTGTCCCTATCCAAAAATTGAGAAATCCATAAGTGTCCCTACCTACTTTGCGCCGAAGCAATACGAATCAAAAAGAACTACGAATGGGGACTTAGAATAATTTTTCATTTTTCCCAACTTTGAAAATAATCACTTGAAAAAAATCTTAGAATCCAAAGAATAGTATACTTGATCGTTCTACAAGTCGAAAATTGGAAAAATAAGTGATATTTTTGCTTGATGCTATTTTTGTCGGTATGCAAAATCGTTGTCAAGATTCTCAAACCTTAAAATCAGGCCAGCCGGCAATTGGCGGGTGAAAATTTCAATCAATTCCCATTCCTCACATCAAACTATGCATATAACAATAGCTTTTATGCTGAATGACGGCTATCCGGCTGTCCCTATCCAAAAATTGAGAAATCCATATATCACACGTGAGTGCTTTGCGCCGAAGCAATACGAATCAAAAAGAACTACGAATGGGGACTTAGAATAATTTTTCATTTTTCCCAACTTTGAAAATAATCACTTGAAAAAAATCTTAGAATCCAAAGAATAGTATACTTGATCGTTCTACAAGTCGAAAATTGGAAAAATAAGTGATATTTTTGCTTGATGCTATTTTTGTCGGTATGCAAAATCGTTGTCAAGATTCTCAAACCTTAAAATCAGGCCAGCCGGCAATTGGCGGGTGAAAATTTCAATCAATTCCCATTCCTCACATCAAACTATGCATATAACAATAGCTTTTATGCTGAATGACGGCTATCCGGCTGTCCCTATCCAAAAATTGAGAAATCCATAAGTGTCCCTACCTACTTTGCGCCGAAGCAATACGAATCAAAAAGAACTACGAATGGGGACTTAGAATAATTTTTCATTTTTCCCAACTTTGAAAATAATCACTTGAAAAAAATCTTAGAATCCAAAGAATAGTATACTTGATCGTTCTACAAGTCGAAAATTGGAAAAATAAGTGATATTTTTGCTTGATGCTATTTTTGTCGGTATGCAAAATCGTTGTCAAGATTCTCAAACCTTAAAATCAGGCCAGCCGGCAATTGGCGGGTGAAAATTTCAATCAATTCCCATTCCTCACATCAAACTATGCATATAACAATAGCTTTTATGCTGAATGACGGCTATCCGGCTGTCCCTATCCAAAAATTGAGAAATCCATAAGTGTCCCTACCTACTTTGCGCCGAAGCAATACGAATCAAAAAGAACTACGAATGGGGACTTAGAATAATTTTTCATTTTTCCCAACTTTGAAAATAATCACTTGAAAAAAATCTTAGAATCCAAAGAATAGTATACTTGATCGTTCTACAAGTCGAAAATTGGAAAAATAAGTGATATTTTTGCTTGATGCTATTTTTGTCGGTATGCAAAATCGTTGTCAAGATTCTCAAACCTTAAAATCAGGCCAGCCGGCAATTGGCGGGTGAAAATTTCAATCAATTCCCATTCCTCACATCAAACTATGCATATAACAATAGCTTTTATGCTGAATGACGGCTATCCGGCTGTCCCTATCCAAAAATTGAGAAATCCATAAGTGTCCCTACCTACTTTGCGCCGAAGCAATACGAATCAAAAAGAACTACGAATGGGGACTTAGAATAATTTTTCATTTTTCCCAACTTTGAAAATAATCACTTGAAAAAAATCTTAGAATCCAAAGAATAGTATACTTGATCGTTCTACAAGTCGAAAATTGGAAAAATAAGTGATATTTTTGCTTGATGCTATTTTTGTCGGTATGCAAAATCGTTGTCAAGATTCTCAAACCTTAAAATCAGGCCAGCCGGCAAGTGGCGGGTGAAAATTTCAATCAATTCCCATTCCTCACATCAAACTATGCATATAACAATAGCTTTTATGCTGAATGACGGCTATCCGGCTGTCCCTATCCAAAAATTGAGAAAGCCATAAGTGTCCCTACCTACTTTGCGCCGAAGCAATACGAATCAAAAAGAACTACGAATGGGGACTTAGAATAATTTTTCATTTTTCCCAACTTTGAAAATAATCACTTGAAAAAAATCTTAGAATCCAAAGAATAGTATACTTGATCGTTCTACAAGTCGAAAATTGGAAAAATAAGTGATATTTTTGCTTGATGCTATTTTTGTCGGTATGCAAAATCGTTGTCAAGATTCTCAAACCTTAAAATCAGGCCAGCCGGCAAGTGGCGGGTGAAAATTTCAATCAATTCCCATTCCTCACATCAAACTATGCATATAACAATAGCTTTTATGCTGAATGACGGCTATCCGGCTGTCCCTATCCAAAAATTGAGAAAGCCATAAGTGTCCCTACCTACTTTGCGCCGAAGCAATACGAATCAAAAAGAACTACGAATGGGGACTTAGAATAATTTTTCATTTTTCCCAACTTTGAAAATAATCACTTGAAAAAAATCTTAGAATCCAAAGAATAGTATACTTGATCGTTCTACAAGTCGAAAATTGGAAAAATAAGTGATATTTTTGCTTGATGTTATTTTTGTCGGTATGCAAAATCGTTGTCAAGATTCTCAAACCTTAAAATCAGGCCAGCCGGCAAGTGGCGGGTGAAAATTTCAATCAATTCCCATTCCTCACATCAAACTATGCATATAACAATAGCTTTTATGCTGAATGACGGCTATCCGGCTGTCCCTATCCAAAAATTGAGAAAGCCATAAGTGTCCCTACCTACTTTGCGCCGAAGCAATACGAATCAAAAAGAACTACGAATGGGGACTTAGAATAATTTTTCATTTTTCCCAACTTTGAAAATAATCACTTGAAAAAAATCTTAGAATCCAAAGAATAGTATACTTGATCGTTCTACAAGTCGAAAATTGGAAAAATAAGTGATATTTTTGCTTGATGCTATTTTTGTCGGTATGCAAAATCGTTGTCAAGATTCTCAAACCTTAAAATCAGGCCAGCCGGCAATTGGCGGGTGAAAATTTCAATCAATTCCCATTCCTCACATCAAACTATGCATATAACAATAGCTTTTATGCTGAATGACGGCTATCCGGCTGTCCCTATCCAAAAATTGAGAAATCCATAAGTGTCCCTACCTACTTTGCGCCGAAGCAATACGAATCAAAAAGAACTACGAATGGGGACTTAGAATAATTTTTCATTTTTCCCAACTTTGAAAATAATCACTTGAAAAAAATCTTAGAATCCAAAGAATAGTATACTTGATCGTTCTACAAGTCGAAAATTGGAAAAATAAGTGATATTTTTGCTTGATGCTATTTTTGTCGGTATGCAAAATCGTTGTCAAGATTCTCAAACCTTAAAATCAGGCCAGCCGGCAAGTGGCGGGTGAAAATTTCAATCAATTCCCATTCCTCACATCAAACTATGCATATAACAATAGCTTTTATGCTGAATGACGGCTATCCGGCTGTCCCTATCCAAAAATTGAGAAAGCCATAAGTGTCCCTACCTACTTTGCGCCGAAGCAATACGAATCAAAAAGAACTACGAATGGGGACTTAGAATAATTTTTCATTTTTCCCAACTTTGAAAATAATCACTTGAAAAAAATCTTAGAATCCAAAGAATAGTATACTTGATCGTTCTACAAGTCGAAAATTGGAAAAATAAGTGATATTTTTGCTTGATGCTATTTTTGTCGGTATGCAAAATCGTTGTCAAGATTCTCAAACCTTAAAATCAGGCCAGCCGGCAATTGGCGGGTGAAAATTTCAATCAATTCCCATTCCTCACATCAAACTATGCATATAACAATAGCTTTTATGCTGAATGACGGCTATCCGGCTGTCCCTATCCAAAAATTGAGAAATCCATAAGTGTCCCTACCTACTTTGCGCCGAAGCAATACGAATCAAAAAGAACTACGAATGGGGACTTAGAATAATTTTTCATTTTTCCCAACTTTGAAAATAATCACTTGAAAAAAATCTTAGAATCCAAAGAATAGTATACTTGATCGTTCTACAAGTCGAAAATTGGAAAAATAAGTGATATTTTTGCTTGATGCTATTTTTGTCGGTATGCAAAATCGTTGTCAAGATTCTCAAACCTTAAAATCAGGCCAGCCGGCAATTGGCGGGTGAAAATTTCAATCAATTCCCATTCCTCACATCAAACTATGCATATAACAATAGCTTTTATGCTGAATGACGGCTATCCGGCTGTCCCTATCCAAAAATTGAGAAATCCATAAGTGTCCCTACCTACTTTGCGCCGAAGCAATACGAATCAAAAAGAACTACGAATGGGGACTTAGAATAATTTTTCATTTTTCCCAACTTTGAAAATAATCACTTGAAAAAAATCTTAGAATCCAAAGAATAGTATACTTGATCGTTCTACAAGTCGAAAATTGGAAAAATAAGTGATATTTTTGCTTGATGCTATTTTTGTCGGTATGCAAAATCGTTGTCAAGATTCTCAAACCTTAAAATCAGGCCAGCCGGCAATTGGCGGGTGAAAATTTCAATCAATTCCCATTCCTCACATCAAACTATGCATATAACAATAGCTTTTATGCTGAATGACGGCTATCCGGCTGTCCCTATCCAAAAATTGAGAAATCCATAAGTGTCCCTACCTACTTTGCGCCGAAGCAATACGAATCAAAAAGAACTACGAATGGGGACTTAGAATAATTTTTCATTTTTCCCAACTTTGAAAATAATCACTTGAAAAAAATCTTAGAATCCAAAGAATAGTATACTTGATCGTTCTACAAGTCGAAAATTGGAAAAATAAGTGATATTTTTGCTTGATGCTATTTTTGTCGGTATGCAAAATCGTTGTCAAGATTCTCAAACCTTAAAATCAGGCCAGCCGGCAAGTGGCGGGTGAAAATTTCAATCAATTCCCATTCCTCACATCAAACTATGCATATAACAATAGCTTTTATGCTGAATGACGGCTATCCGGCTGTCCCTATCCAAAAATTGAGAAAGCCATAAGTGTCCCTACCTACTTTGCGCCGAAGCAATACGAATCAAAAAGAACTACGAATGGGGACTTAGAATAATTTTTCATTTTTCCCAACTTTGAAAATAATCACTTGAAAAAAATCTTAGAATCCAAAGAATAGTATACTTGATCGTTCTACAAGTCGAAAATTGGAAAAATAAGTGATATTTTTGCTTGATGCTATTTTTGTCGGTATGCAAAATCGTTGTCAAGATTCTCAAACCTTAAAATCAGGCCAGCCGGCAAGTGGCGGGTGAAAATTTCAATCAATTCCCATTCCTCACATCAAACTATGCATATAACAATAGCTTTTATGCTGAATGACGGCTATCCGGCTGTCCCTATCCAAAAATTGAGAAAGCCATAAGTGTCCCTACCTACTTTGCGCCGAAGCAATACGAATCAAAAAGAACTACGAATGGGGACTTAGAATAATTTTTCATTTTTCCCAACTTTGAAAATAATCACTTGAAAAAAATCTTAGAATCCAAAGAATAGTATACTTGATCGTTCTACAAGTCGAAAATTGGAAAAATAAGTGATATTTTTGCTTGATGTTATTTTTGTCGGTATGCAAAATCGTTGTCAAGATTCTCAAACCTTAAAATCAGGCCAGCCGGCAAGTGGCGGGTGAAAATTTCAATCAATTCCCATTCCTCACATCAAACTATGCATATAACAATAGCTTTTATGCTGAATGACGGCTATCCGGCTGTCCCTATCCAAAAATTGAGAAAGCCATAAGTGTCCCTACCTACTTTGCGCCGAAGCAATACGAATCAAAAAGAACTACGAATGGGGACTTAGAATAATTTTTCATTTTTCCCAACTTTGAAAATAATCACTTGAAAAAAATCTTAGAATCCAAAGAATAGTATACTTGATCGTTCTACAAGTCGAAAATTGGAAAAATAAGTGATATTTTTGCTTGATGCTATTTTTGTCGGTATGCAAAATCGTTGTCAAGATTCTCAAACCTTAAAATCAGGCCAGCCGGCAATTGGCGGGTGAAAATTTCAATCAATTCCCATTCCTCACATCAAACTATGCATATAACAATAGCTTTTATGCTGAATGACGGCTATCCGGCTGTCCCTATCCAAAAATTGAGAAATCCATAAGTGTCCCTACCTACTTTGCGCCGAAGCAATACGAATCAAAAAGAACTACGAATGGGGACTTAGAATAATTTTTCATTTTTCCCAACTTTGAAAATAATCACTTGAAAAAAATCTTAGAATCCAAAGAATAGTATACTTGATCGTTCTACAAGTCGAAAATTGGAAAAATAAGTGATATTTTTGCTTGATGCTATTTTTGTCGGTATGCAAAATCGTTGTCAAGATTCTCAAACCTTAAAATCAGGCCAGCCGGCAATTGGCGGGTGAAAATTTCAATCAATTCCCATTCCTCACATCAAACTATGCATATAACAATAGCTTTTATGCTGAATGACGGCTATCCGGCTGTCCCTATCCAAAAATTGAGAAATCCATAAGTGTCCCTACCTACTTTGCGCCGAAGCAATACGAATCAAAAAGAACTACGAATGGGGACTTAGAATAATTTTTCATTTTTCCCAACTTTGAAAATAATCACTTGAAAAAAATCTTAGAATCCAAAGAATAGTATACTTGATCGTTCTACAAGTCGAAAATTGGAAAAATAAGTGATATTTTTGCTTGATGCTATTTTTGTCGGTATGCAAAATCGTTGTCAAGATTCTCAAACCTTAAAATCAGGCCAGCCGGCAATTGGCGGGTGAAAATTTCAATCAATTCCCATTCCTCACATCAAACTATGCATATAACAATAGCTTTTATGCTGAATGACGGCTATCCGGCTGTCCCTATCCAAAAATTGAGAAATCCATAAGTGTCCCTACCTACTTTGCGCCGAAGCAATACGAATCAAAAAGAACTACGAATGGGGACTTAGAATAATTTTTCATTTTTCCCAACTTTGAAAATAATCACTTGAAAAAAATCTTAGAATCCAAAGAATAGTATACTTGATCGTTCTACAAGTCGAAAATTGGAAAAATAAGTGATATTTTTGCTTGATGCTATTTTTGTCGGTATGCAAAATCGTTGTCAAGATTCTCAAACCTTAAAATCAGGCCAGCCGGCAATTGGCGGGTGAAAATTTCAATCAATTCCCATTCCTCACATCAAACTATGCATATAACAATAGCTTTTATGCTGAATGACGGCTATCCGGCTGTCCCTATCCAAAAATTGAGAAAGCCATAAGTGTCCCTACCTACTTTGCGCCGAAGCAATACGAATCAAAAAGAACTACGAATGGGGACTTAGAATAATTTTTCATTTTTCCCAACTTTGAAAATAATCACTTGAAAAAAATCTTAGAATCCAAAGAATAGTATACTTGATCGTTCTACAAGTCGAAAATTGGAAAAATAAGTGATATTTTTGCTTGATGCTATTTTTGTCGGTATGCAAAATCGTTGTCAAGATTCTCAAACCTTAAAATCAGGCCAGCCGGCAATTGGCGGGTGAAAATTTCAATCAATTCCCATTCCTCACATCAAACTATGCATATAACAATAGCTTTTATGCTGAATGACGGCTATCCGGCTGTCCCTATCCAAAAATTGAGAAATCCATAAGTGTCCCTACCTACTTTGCGCCGAAGCAATACGAATCAAAAAGAACTACGAATGGGGACTTAGAATAATTTTTCATTTTTCCCAACTTTGAAAATAATCACTTGAAAAAAATCTTAGAATCCAAAGAATAGTATACTTGATCGTTCTACAAGTCGAAAATTGGAAAAATAAGTGATATTTTTGCTTGATGCTATTTTTGTCGGTATGCAAAATCGTTGTCAAGATTCTCAAACCTTAAAATCAGGCCAGCCGGCAATTGGCGGGTGAAAATTTCAATCAATTCCCATTCCTCACATCAAACTATGCATATAACAATAGCTTTTATGCTGAATGACGGCTATCCGGCTGTCCCTATCCAAAAATTGAGAAATCCATAAGTGTCCCTACCTACTTTGCGCCGAAGCAATACGAATCAAAAAGAACTACGAATGGGGACTTAGAATAATTTTTCATTTTTCCCAACTTTGAAAATAATCACTTGAAAAAAATCTTAGAATCCAAAGAATAGTATACTTGATCGTTCTACAAGTCGAAAATTGGAAAAATAAGTGATATTTTTGCTTGATGCTATTTTTGTCGGTATGCAAAATCGTTGTCAAGATTCTCAAACCTTAAAATCAGGCCAGCCGGCAATTGGCGGGTGAAAATTTCAATCAATTCCCATTCCTCACATCAAACTATGCATATAACAATAGCTTTTATGCTGAATGACGGCTATCCGGCTGTCCCTATCCAAAAATTGAGAAATCCATAAGTGTCCCTACCTACTTTGCGCCGAAGCAATACGAATCAAAAAGAACTACGAATGGGGACTTAGAATAATTTTTCATTTTTCCCAACTTTGAAAATAATCACTTGAAAAAAATCTTAGAATCCAAAGAATAGTATACTTGATCGTTCTACAAGTCGAAAATTGGAAAAATAAGTGATATTTTTGCTTGATGCTATTTTTGTCGGTATGCAAAATCGTTGTCAAGATTCTCAAACCTTAAAATCAGGCCAGCCGGCAAGTGGCGGGTGAAAATTTCAATCAATTCCCATTCCTCACATCAAACTATGCATATAACAATAGCTTTTATGCTGAATGACGGCTATCCGGCTGTCCCTATCCAAAAATTGAGAAAGCCATAAGTGTCCCTACCTACTTTGCGCCGAAGCAATACGAATCAAAAAGAACTACGAATGGGGACTTAGAATAATTTTTCATTTTTCCCAACTTTGAAAATAATCACTTGAAAAAAATCTTAGAATCCAAAGAATAGTATACTTGATCGTTCTACAAGTCGAAAATTGGAAAAATAAGTGATATTTTTGCTTGATGCTATTTTTGTCGGTATGCAAAATCGTTGTCAAGATTCTCAAACCTTAAAATCAGGCCAGCCGGCAATTGGCGGGTGAAAATTTCAATCAATTCCCATTCCTCACATCAAACTATGCATATAACAATAGCTTTTATGCTGAATGACGGCTATCCGGCTGTCCCTATCCAAAAATTGAGAAATCCATAAGTGTCCCTACCTACTTTGCGCCGAAGCAATACGAATCAAAAAGAACTACGAATGGGGACTTAGAATAATTTTTCATTTTTCCCAACTTTGAAAATAATCACTTGAAAAAAATCTTAGAATCCAAAGAATAGTATACTTGATCGTTCTACAAGTCGAAAATTGGAAAAATAAGTGATATTTTTGCTTGATGCTATTTTTGTCGGTATGCAAAATCGTTGTCAAGATTCTCAAACCTTAAAATCAGGCCAGCCGGCAATTGGCGGGTGAAAATTTCAATCAATTCCCATTCCTCACATCAAACTATGCATATAACAATAGCTTTTATGCTGAATGACGGCTATCCGGCTGTCCCTATCCAAAAATAGAGAAAGCCATAAGTGTCCCTACCTACTTTGCGCCGAAGCAATACGAATCAAAAAGAACTACGAATGGGGACTTAGAATAATTTTTCATTTTTCCCAACTTTGAAAATAATCACTTGAAAAAAATCTTAGAATCCAAAGAATAGTATACTTGATCGTTCTACAAGTCGAAAATTGGAAAAATAAGTGATATTTTTGCTTGATGCTATTTTTGTCGGTATGCAAAATCGTTGTCAAGATTCTCAAACCTTAAAATCAGGCCAGCCGGCAATTGGCGGGTGAAAATTTCAATCAATTCCCATTCCTCACATCAAACTATGCATATAACAATAGCTTTTATGCTGAATGACGGCTATCCGGCTGTCCCTATCCAAAAATTGAGAAATCCATAAGTGTCCCTACCTACTTTGCGCCGAAGCAATACGAATCAAAAAGAACTACGAATGGGGACTTAGAATAATTTTTCATTTTTCCCAACTTTGAAAATAATCACTTGAAAAAAATCTTAGAATCCAAAGAATAGTATACTTGATCGTTCTACAAGTCGAAAATTGGAAAAATAAGTGATATTTTTGCTTGATGCTATTTTTGTCGGTATGCAAAATCGTTGTCAAGATTCTCAAACCTTAAAATCAGGCCAGCCGGCAATTGGCGGGTGAAAATTTCAATCAATTCCCATTCCTCACATCAAACTATGCATATAACAATAGCTTTTATGCTGAATGACGGCTATCCGGCTGTCCCTATCCAAAAATTGAGAAATCCATAAGTGTCCCTACCTACTTTGCGCCGAAGCAATACGAATCAAAAAGAACTACGAATGGGGACTTAGAATAATTTTTCATTTTTCCCAACTTTGAAAATAATCACTTGAAAAAAATCTTAGAATCCAAAGAATAGTATACTTGATCGTTCTACAAGTCGAAAATTGGAAAAATAAGTGATATTTTTGCTTGATGCTATTTTTGTCGGTATGCAAAATCGTTGTCAAGATTCTCAAACCTTAAAATCAGGCCAGCCGGCAATTGGCGGGTGAAAATTTCAATCAATTCCCATTCCTCACATCAAACTATGCATATAACAATAGCTTTTATGCTGAATGACGGCTATCCGGCTGTCCCTATCCAAAAATTGAGAAAGCCATAAGTGTCCCTACCTACTTTGCGCCGAAGCAATACGAATCAAAAAGAACTACGAATGGGGACTTAGAATAATTTTTCATTTTTCCCAACTTTGAAAATAATCACTTGAAAAAAATCTTAGAATCCAAAGAATAGTATACTTGATCGTTCTACAAGTCGAAAATTGGAAAAATAAGTGATATTTTTGCTTGATGCTATTTTTGTCGGTATGCAAAATCGTTGTCAAGATTCTCAAACCTTAAAATCAGGCCAGCCGGCAATTGGCGGGTGAAAATTTCAATCAATTCCCATTCCTCACATCAAACTATGCATATAACAATAGCTTTTATGCTGAATGACGGCTATCCGGCTGTCCCTATCCAAAAATTGAGAAATCCATAAGTGTCCCTACCTACTTTGCGCCGAAGCAATACGAATCAAAAAGAACTACGAATGGGGACTTAGAATAATTTTTCATTTTTCCCAACTTTGAAAATAATCACTTGAAAAAAATCTTAGAATCCAAAGAATAGTATACTTGATCGTTCTACAAGTCGAAAATTGGAAAAATAAGTGATATTTTTGCTTGATGCTATTTTTGTCGGTATGCAAAATCGTTGTCAAGATTCTCAAACCTTAAAATCAGGCCAGCCGGCAATTGGCGGGTGAAAATTTCAATCAATTCCCATTCCTCACATCAAACTATGCATATAACAATAGCTTTTATGCTGAATGACGGCTATCCGGCTGTCCCTATCCAAAAATTGAGAAATCCATAAGTGTCCCTACCTACTTTGCGCCGAAGCAATACGAATCAAAAAGAACTACGAATGGGGACTTAGAATAATTTTTCATTTTTCCCAACTTTGAAAATAATCACTTGAAAAAAATCTTAGAATCCAAAGAATAGTATACTTGATCGTTCTACAAGTCGAAAATTGGAAAAATAAGTGATATTTTTGCTTGATGCTATTTTTGTCGGTATGCAAAATCGTTGTCAAGATTCTCAAACCTTAAAATCAGGCCAGCCGGCAATTGGCGGGTGAAAATTTCAATCAATTCCCATTCCTCACATCAAACTATGCATATAACAATAGCTTTTATGCTGAATGACGGCTATCCGGCTGTCCCTATCCAAAAATTGAGAAATCCATAAGTGTCCCTACCTACTTTGCGCCGAAGCAATACGAATCAAAAAGAACTACGAATGGGGACTTAGAATAATTTTTCATTTTTCCCAACTTTGAAAATAATCACTTGAAAAAAATCTTAGAATCCAAAGAATAGTATACTTGATCGTTCTACAAGTCGAAAATTGGAAAAATAAGTGATATTTTTGCTTGATGCTATTTTTGTCGGTATGCAAAATCGTTGTCAAGATTCTCAAACCTTAAAATCAGGCCAGCCGGCAAGTGGCGGGTGAAAATTTCAATCAATTCCCATTCCTCACATCAAACTATGCATATAACAATAGCTTTTATGCTGAATGACGGCTATCCGGCTGTCCCTATCCAAAAATTGAGAAAGCCATAAGTGTCCCTACCTACTTTGCGCCGAAGCAATACGAATCAAAAAGAACTACGAATGGGGACTTAGAATAATTTTTCATTTTTCCCAACTTTGAAAATAATCACTTGAAAAAAATCTTAGAATCCAAAGAATAGTATACTTGATCGTTCTACAAGTCGAAAATTGGAAAAATAAGTGATATTTTTGCTTGATGCTATTTTTGTCGGTATGCAAAATCGTTGTCAAGATTCTCAAACCTTAAAATCAGGCCAGCCGGCAATTGGCGGGTGAAAATTTCAATCAATTCCCATTCCTCACATCAAACTATGCATATAACAATAGCTTTTATGCTGAATGACGGCTATCCGGCTGTCCCTATCCAAAAATTGAGAAATCCATAAGTGTCCCTACCTACTTTGCGCCGAAGCAATACGAATCAAAAAGAACTACGAATGGGGACTTAGAATAATTTTTCATTTTTCCCAACTTTGAAAATAATCACTTGAAAAAAATCTTAGAATCCAAAGAATAGTATACTTGATCGTTCTACAAGTCGAAAATTGGAAAAATAAGTGATATTTTTGCTTGATGCTATTTTTGTCGGTATGCAAAATCGTTGTCAAGATTCTCAAACCTTAAAATCAGGCCAGCCGGCAATTGGCGGGTGAAAATTTCAATCAATTCCCATTCCTCACATCAAACTATGCATATAACAATAGCTTTTATGCTGAATGACGGCTATCCGGCTGTCCCTATCCAAAAATAGAGAAAGCCATAAGTGTCCCTACCTACTTTGCGCCGAAGCAATACGAATCAAAAAGAACTACGAATGGGGACTTAGAATAATTTTTCATTTTTCCCAACTTTGAAAATAATCACTTGAAAAAAATCTTAGAATCCAAAGAATAGTATACTTGATCGTTCTACAAGTCGAAAATTGGAAAAATAAGTGATATTTTTGCTTGATGCTATTTTTGTCGGTATGCAAAATCGTTGTCAAGATTCTCAAACCTTAAAATCAGGCCAGCCGGCAATTGGCGGGTGAAAATTTCAATCAATTCCCATTCCTCACATCAAACTATGCATATAACAATAGCTTTTATGCTGAATGACGGCTATCCGGCTGTCCCTATCCAAAAATTGAGAAATCCATAAGTGTCCCTACCTACTTTGCGCCGAAGCAATACGAATCAAAAAGAACTACGAATGGGGACTTAGAATAATTTTTCATTTTTCCCAACTTTGAAAATAATCACTTGAAAAAAATCTTAGAATCCAAAGAATAGTATACTTGATCGTTCTACAAGTCGAAAATTGGAAAAATAAGTGATATTTTTGCTTGATGCTATTTTTGTCGGTATGCAAAATCGTTGTCAAGATTCTCAAACCTTAAAATCAGGCCAGCCGGCAATTGGCGGGTGAAAATTTCAATCAATTCCCATTCCTCACATCAAACTATGCATATAACAATAGCTTTTATGCTGAATGACGGCTATCCGGCTGTCCCTATCCAAAAATTGAGAAATCCATAAGTGTCCCTACCTACTTTGCGCCGAAGCAATACGAATCAAAAAGAACTACGAATGGGGACTTAGAATAATTTTTCATTTTTCCCAACTTTGAAAATAATCACTTGAAAAAAATCTTAGAATCCAAAGAATAGTATACTTGATCGTTCTACAAGTCGAAAATTGGAAAAATAAGTGATATTTTTGCTTGATGCTATTTTTGTCGGTATGCAAAATCGTTGTCAAGATTCTCAAACCTTAAAATCAGGCCAGCCGGCAATTGGCGGGTGAAAATTTCAATCAATTCCCATTCCTCACATCAAACTATGCATATAACAATAGCTTTTATGCTGAATGACGGCTATCCGGCTGTCCCTATCCAAAAATTGAGAAATCCATAAGTGTCCCTACCTACTTTGCGCCGAAGCAATACGAATCAAAAAGAACTACGAATGGGGACTTAGAATAATTTTTCATTTTTCCCAACTTTGAAAATAATCACTTGAAAAAAATCTTAGAATCCAAAGAATAGTATACTTGATCGTTCTACAAGTCGAAAATTGGAAAAATAAGTGATATTTTTGCTTGATGCTATTTTTGTCGGTATGCAAAATCGTTGTCAAGATTCTCAAACCTTAAAATCAGGCCAGCCGGCAAGTGGCGGGTGAAAATTTCAATCAATTCCCATTCCTCACATCAAACTATGCATATAACAATAGCTTTTATGCTGAATGACGGCTATCCGGCTGTCCCTATCCAAAAATTGAGAAAGCCATAAGTGTCCCTACCTACTTTGCGCCGAAGCAATACGAATCAAAAAGAACTACGAATGGGGACTTAGAATAATTTTTCATTTTTCCCAACTTTGAAAATAATCACTTGAAAAAAATCTTAGAATCCAAAGAATAGTATACTTGATCGTTCTACAAGTCGAAAATTGGAAAAATAAGTGATATTTTTGCTTGATGCTATTTTTGTCGGTATGCAAAATCGTTGTCAAGATTCTCAAACCTTAAAATCAGGCCAGCCGGCAATTGGCGGGTGAAAATTTCAATCAATTCCCATTCCTCACATCAAACTATGCATATAACAATAGCTTTTATGCTGAATGACGGCTATCCGGCTGTCCCTATCCAAAAATTGAGAAAGCCATAAGTGTCCCTACCTACTTTGCGCCGAAGCAATACGAATCAAAAAGAACTACGAATGGGGACTTAGAATAATTTTTCATTTTTCCCAACTTTGAAAATAATCACTTGAAAAAAATCTTAGAATCCAAAGAATAGTATACTTGATCGTTCTACAAGTCGAAAATTGGAAAAATAAGTGATATTTTTGCTTGATGCTATTTTTGTCGGTATGCAAAATCGTTGTCAAGATTCTCAAACCTTAAAATCAGGCCAGCCGGCAATTGGCGGGTGAAAATTTCAATCAATTCCCATTCCTCACATCAAACTATGCATATAACAATAGCTTTTATGCTGAATGACGGCTATCCGGCTGTCCCTATCCAAAAATTGAGAAATCCATAAGTGTCCCTACCTACTTTGCGCCGAAGCAATACGAATCAAAAAGAACTACGAATGGGGACTTAGAATAATTTTTCATTTTTCCCAACTTTGAAAATAATCACTTGAAAAAAATCTTAGAATCCAAAGAATAGTATACTTGATCGTTCTACAAGTCGAAAATTGGAAAAATAAGTGATATTTTTGCTTGATGCTATTTTTGTCGGTATGCAAAATCGTTGTCAAGATTCTCAAACCTTAAAATCAGGCCAGCCGGCAATTGGCGGGTGAAAATTTCAATCAATTCCCATTCCTCACATCAAACTATGCATATAACAATAGCTTTTATGCTGAATGACGGCTATCCGGCTGTCCCTATCCAAAAATTGAGAAATCCATAAGTGTCCCTACCTACTTTGCGCCGAAGCAATACGAATCAAAAAGAACTACGAATGGGGACTTAGAATAATTTTTCATTTTTCCCAACTTTGAAAATAATCACTTGAAAAAAATCTTAGAATCCAAAGAATAGTATACTTGATCGTTCTACAAGTCGAAAATTGGAAAAATAAGTGATATTTTTGCTTGATGCTATTTTTGTCGGTATGCAAAATCGTTGTCAAGATTCTCAAACCTTAAAATCAGGCCAGCCGGCAATTGGCGGGTGAAAATTTCAATCAATTCCCATTCCTCACATCAAACTATGCATATAACAATAGCTTTTATGCTGAATGACGGCTATCCGGCTGTCCCTATCCAAAAATTGAGAAATCCATAAGTGTCCCTACCTACTTTGCGCCGAAGCAATACGAATCAAAAAGAACTACGAATGGGGACTTAGAATAATTTTTCATTTTTCCCAACTTTGAAAATAATCACTTGAAAAAAATCTTAGAATCCAAAGAATAGTATACTTGATCGTTCTACAAGTCGAAAATTGGAAAAATAAGTGATATTTTTGCTTGATGCTATTTTTGTCGGTATGCAAAATCGTTGTCAAGATTCTCAAACCTTAAAATCAGGCCAGCCGGCAAGTGGCGGGTGAAAATTTCAATCAATTCCCATTCCTCACATCAAACTATGCATATAACAATAGCTTTTATGCTGAATGACGGCTATCCGGCTGTCCCTATCCAAAAATTGAGAAAGCCATAAGTGTCCCTACCTACTTTGCGCCGAAGCAATACGAATCAAAAAGAACTACGAATGGGGACTTAGAATAATTTTTCATTTTTCCCAACTTTGAAAATAATCACTTGAAAAAAATCTTAGAATCCAAAGAATAGTATACTTGATCGTTCTACAAGTCGAAAATTGGAAAAATAAGTGATATTTTTGCTTGATGCTATTTTTGTCGGTATGCAAAATCGTTGTCAAGATTCTCAAACCTTAAAATCAGGCCAGCCGGCAATTGGCGGGTGAAAATTTCAATCAATTCCCATTCCTCACATCAAACTATGCATATAACAATAGCTTTTATGCTGAATGACGGCTATCCGGCTGTCCCTATCCAAAAATTGAGAAATCCATAAGTGTCCCTACCTACTTTGCGCCGAAGCAATACGAATCAAAAAGAACTACGAATGGGGACTTAGAATAATTTTTCATTTTTCCCAACTTTGAAAATAATCACTTGAAAAAAATCTTAGAATCCAAAGAATAGTATACTTGATCGTTCTACAAGTCGAAAATTGGAAAAATAAGTGATATTTTTGCTTGATGCTATTTTTGTCGGTATGCAAAATCGTTGTCAAGATTCTCAAACCTTAAAATCAGGCCAGCCGGCAATTGGCGGGTGAAAATTTCAATCAATTCCCATTCCTCACATCAAACTATGCATATAACAATAGCTTTTATGCTGAATGACGGCTATCCGGCTGTCCCTATCCAAAAATAGAGAAAGCCATAAGTGTCCCTACCTACTTTGCGCCGAAGCAATACGAATCAAAAAGAACTACGAATGGGGACTTAGAATAATTTTTCATTTTTCCCAACTTTGAAAATAATCACTTGAAAAAAATCTTAGAATCCAAAGAATAGTATACTTGATCGTTCTACAAGTCGAAAATTGGAAAAATAAGTGATATTTTTGCTTGATGCTATTTTTGTCGGTATGCAAAATCGTTGTCAAGATTCTCAAACCTTAAAATCAGGCCAGCCGGCAATTGGCGGGTGAAAATTTCAATCAATTCCCATTCCTCACATCAAACTATGCATATAACAATAGCTTTTATGCTGAATGACGGCTATCCGGCTGTCCCTATCCAAAAATTGAGAAATCCATAAGTGTCCCTACCTACTTTGCGCCGAAGCAATACGAATCAAAAAGAACTACGAATGGGGACTTAGAATAATTTTTCATTTTTCCCAACTTTGAAAATAATCACTTGAAAAAAATCTTAGAATCCAAAGAATAGTATACTTGATCGTTCTACAAGTCGAAAATTGGAAAAATAAGTGATATTTTTGCTTGATGCTATTTTTGTCGGTATGCAAAATCGTTGTCAAGATTCTCAAACCTTAAAATCAGGCCAGCCGGCAATTGGCGGGTGAAAATTTCAATCAATTCCCATTCCTCACATCAAACTATGCATATAACAATAGCTTTTATGCTGAATGACGGCTATCCGGCTGTCCCTATCCAAAAATTGAGAAATCCATAAGTGTCCCTACCTACTTTGCGCCGAAGCAATACGAATCAAAAAGAACTACGAATGGGGACTTAGAATAATTTTTCATTTTTCCCAACTTTGAAAATAATCACTTGAAAAAAATCTTAGAATCCAAAGAATAGTATACTTGATCGTTCTACAAGTCGAAAATTGGAAAAATAAGTGATATTTTTGCTTGATGCTATTTTTGTCGGTATGCAAAATCGTTGTCAAGATTCTCAAACCTTAAAATCAGGCCAGCCGGCAATTGGCGGGTGAAAATTTCAATCAATTCCCATTCCTCACATCAAACTATGCATATAACAATAGCTTTTATGCTGAATGACGGCTATCCGGCTGTCCCTATCCAAAAATTGAGAAATCCATAAGTGTCCCTACCTACTTTGCGCCGAAGCAATACGAATCAAAAAGAACTACGAATGGGGACTTAGAATAATTTTTCATTTTTCCCAACTTTGAAAATAATCACTTGAAAAAAATCTTAGAATCCAAAGAATAGTATACTTGATCGTTCTACAAGTCGAAAATTGGAAAAATAAGTGATATTTTTGCTTGATGCTATTTTTGTCGGTATGCAAAATCGTTGTCAAGATTCTCAAACCTTAAAATCAGGCCAGCCGGCAAGTGGCGGGTGAAAATTTCAATCAATTCCCATTCCTCACATCAAACTATGCATATAACAATAGCTTTTATGCTGAATGACGGCTATCCGGCTGTCCCTATCCAAAAATTGAGAAAGCCATAAGTGTCCCTACCTACTTTGCGCCGAAGCAATACGAATCAAAAAGAACTACGAATGGGGACTTAGAATAATTTTTCATTTTTCCCAACTTTGAAAATAATCACTTGAAAAAAATCTTAGAATCCAAAGAATAGTATACTTGATCGTTCTACAAGTCGAAAATTGGAAAAATAAGTGATATTTTTGCTTGATGCTATTTTTGTCGGTATGCAAAATCGTTGTCAAGATTCTCAAACCTTAAAATCAGGCCAGCCGGCAATTGGCGGGTGAAAATTTCAATCAATTCCCATTCCTCACATCAAACTATGCATATAACAATAGCTTTTATGCTGAATGACGGCTATCCGGCTGTCCCTATCCAAAAATTGAGAAATCCATAAGTGTCCCTACCTACTTTGCGCCGAAGCAATACGAATCAAAAAGAACTACGAATGGGGACTTAGAATAATTTTTCATTTTTCCCAACTTTGAAAATAATCACTTGAAAAAAATCTTAGAATCCAAAGAATAGTATACTTGATCGTTCTACAAGTCGAAAATTGGAAAAATAAGTGATATTTTTGCTTGATGCTATTTTTGTCGGTATGCAAAATCGTTGTCAAGATTCTCAAACCTTAAAATCAGGCCAGCCGGCAATTGGCGGGTGAAAATTTCAATCAATTCCCATTCCTCACATCAAACTATGCATATAACAATAGCTTTTATGCTGAATGACGGCTATCCGGCTGTCCCTATCCAAAAATTGAGAAATCCATAAGTGTCCCTACCTACTTTGCGCCGAAGCAATACGAATCAAAAAGAACTACGAATGGGGACTTAGAATAATTTTTCATTTTTCCCAACTTTGAAAATAATCACTTGAAAAAAATCTTAGAATCCAAAGAATAGTATACTTGATCGTTCTACAAGTCGAAAATTGGAAAAATAAGTGATATTTTTGCTTGATGCTATTTTTGTCGGTATGCAAAATCGTTGTCAAGATTCTCAAACCTTAAAATCAGGCCAGCCGGCAATTGGCGGGTGAAAATTTCAATCAATTCCCATTCCTCACATCAAACTATGCATATAACAATAGCTTTTATGCTGAATGACGGCTATCCGGCTGTCCCTATCCAAAAATTGAGAAAGCCATAAGTGTCCCTACCTACTTTGCGCCGAAGCAATACGAATCAAAAAGAACTACGAATGGGGACTTAGAATAATTTTTCATTTTTCCCAACTTTGAAAATAATCACTTGAAAAAAATCTTAGAATCCAAAGAATAGTATACTTGATCGTTCTACAAGTCGAAAATTGGAAAAATAAGTGATATTTTTGCTTGATGCTATTTTTGTCGGTATGCAAAATCGTTGTCAAGATTCTCAAACCTTAAAATCAGGCCAGCCGGCAATTGGCGGGTGAAAATTTCAATCAATTCCCATTCCTCACATCAAACTATGCATATAACAATAGCTTTTATGCTGAATGACGGCTATCCGGCTGTCCCTATCCAAAAATTGAGAAATCCATAAGTGTCCCTACCTACTTTGCGCCGAAGCAATACGAATCAAAAAGAACTACGAATGGGGACTTAGAATAATTTTTCATTTTTCCCAACTTTGAAAATAATCACTTGAAAAAAATCTTAGAATCCAAAGAATAGTATACTTGATCGTTCTACAAGTCGAAAATTGGAAAAATAAGTGATATTTTTGCTTGATGCTATTTTTGTCGGTATGCAAAATCGTTGTCAAGATTCTCAAACCTTAAAATCAGGCCAGCCGGCAATTGGCGGGTGAAAATTTCAATCAATTCCCATTCCTCACATCAAACTATGCATATAACAATAGCTTTTATGCTGAATGACGGCTATCCGGCTGTCCCTATCCAAAAATTGAGAAATCCATAAGTGTCCCTACCTACTTTGCGCCGAAGCAATACGAATCAAAAAGAACTACGAATGGGGACTTAGAATAATTTTTCATTTTTCCCAACTTTGAAAATAATCACTTGAAAAAAATCTTAGAATCCAAAGAATAGTATACTTGATCGTTCTACAAGTCGAAAATTGGAAAAATAAGTGATATTTTTGCTTGATGCTATTTTTGTCGGTATGCAAAATCGTTGTCAAGATTCTCAAACCTTAAAATCAGGCCAGCCGGCAATTGGCGGGTGAAAATTTCAATCAATTCCCATTCCTCACATCAAACTATGCATATAACAATAGCTTTTATGCTGAATGACGGCTATCCGGCTGTCCCTATCCAAAAATTGAGAAATCCATAAGTGTCCCTACCTACTTTGCGCCGAAGCAATACGAATCAAAAAGAACTACGAATGGGGACTTAGAATAATTTTTCATTTTTCCCAACTTTGAAAATAATCACTTGAAAAAAATCTTAGAATCCAAAGAATAGTATACTTGATCGTTCTACAAGTCGAAAATTGGAAAAATAAGTGATATTTTTGCTTGATGCTATTTTTGTCGGTATGCAAAATCGTTGTCAAGATTCTCAAACCTTAAAATCAGGCCAGCCGGCAATTGGCGGGTGAAAATTTCAATCAATTCCCATTCCTCACATCAAACTATGCATATAACAATAGCTTTTATGCTGAATGACGGCTATCCGGCTGTCCCTATCCAAAAATTGAGAAATCCATAAGTGTCCCTACCTACTTTGCGCCGAAGCAATACGAATCAAAAAGAACTACGAATGGGGACTTAGAATAATTTTTCATTTTTCCCAACTTTGAAAATAATCACTTGAAAAAAATCTTAGAATCCAAAGAATAGTATACTTGATCGTTCTACAAGTCGAAAATTGGAAAAATAAGTGATATTTTTGCTTGATGCTATTTTTGTCGGTATGCAAAATCGTTGTCAAGATTCTCAAACCTTAAAATCAGGCCAGCCGGCAAGTGGCGGGTGAAAATTTCAATCAATTCCCATTCCTCACATCAAACTATGCATATAACAATAGCTTTTATGCTGAATGACGGCTATCCGGCTGTCCCTATCCAAAAATTGAGAAATCCATAAGTGTCCCTACCTACTTTGCGCCGAAGCAATACGAATCAAAAAGAACTACGAATGGGGACTTAGAATAATTTTTCATTTTTCCCAACTTTGAAAATAATCACTTGAAAAAAATCTTAGAATCCAAAGAATAGTATACTTGATCGTTCTACAAGTCGAAAATTGGAAAAATAAGTGATATTTTTGCTTGATGCTATTTTTGTCGGTATGCAAAATCGTTGTCAAGATTCTCAAACCTTAAAATCAGGCCAGCCGGCAATTGGCGGGTGAAAATTTCAATCAATTCCCATTCCTCACATCAAACTATGCATATAACAATAGCTTTTATGCTGAATGACGGCTATCCGGCTGTCCCTATCCAAAAATTGAGAAATCCATAAGTGTCCCTACCTACTTTGCGCCGAAGCAATACGAATCAAAAAGAACTACGAATGGGGACTTAGAATAATTTTTCATTTTTCCCAACTTTGAAAATAATCACTTGAAAAAAATCTTAGAATCCAAAGAATAGTATACTTGATCGTTCTACAAGTCGAAAATTGGAAAAATAAGTGATATTTTTGCTTGATGCTATTTTTGTCGGTATGCAAAATCGTTGTCAAGATTCTCAAACCTTAAAATCAGGCCAGCCGGCAATTGGCGGGTGAAAATTTCAATCAATTCCCATTCCTCACATCAAACTATGCATATAACAATAGCTTTTATGCTGAATGACGGCTATCCGGCTGTCCCTATCCAAAAATTGAGAAATCCATAAGTGTCCCTACCTACTTTGCGCCGAAGCAATACGAATCAAAAAGAACTACGAATGGGGACTTAGAATAATTTTTCATTTTTCCCAACTTTGAAAATAATCACTTGAAAAAAATCTTAGAATCCAAAGAATAGTATACTTGATCGTTCTACAAGTCGAAAATTGGAAAAATAAGTGATATTTTTGCTTGATGCTATTTTTGTCGGTATGCAAAATCGTTGTCAAGATTCTCAAACCTTAAAATCAGGCCAGCCGGCAAGTGGCGGGTGAAAATTTCAATCAATTCCCATTCCTCACATCAAACTATGCATATAACAATAGCTTTTATGCTGAATGACGGCTATCCGGCTGTCCCTATCCAAAAATTGAGAAAGCCATAAGTGTCCCTACCTACTTTGCGCCGAAGCAATACGAATCAAAAAGAACTACGAATGGGGACTTAGAATAATTTTTCATTTTTCCCAACTTTGAAAATAATCACTTGAAAAAAATCTTAGAATCCAAAGAATAGTATACTTGATCGTTCTACAAGTCGAAAATTGGAAAAATAAGTGATATTTTTGCTTGATGCTATTTTTGTCGGTATGCAAAATCGTTGTCAAGATTCTCAAACCTTAAAATCAGGCCAGCCGGCAATTGGCGGGTGAAAATTTCAATCAATTCCCATTCCTCACATCAAACTATGCATATAACAATAGCTTTTATGCTGAATGACGGCTATCCGGCTGTCCCTATCCAAAAATTGAGAAATCCATAAGTGTCCCTACCTACTTTGCGCCGAAGCAATACGAATCAAAAAGAACTACGAATGGGGACTTAGAATAATTTTTCATTTTTCCCAACTTTGAAAATAATCACTTGAAAAAAATCTTAGAATCCAAAGAATAGTATACTTGATCGTTCTACAAGTCGAAAATTGGAAAAATAAGTGATATTTTTGCTTGATGCTATTTTTGTCGGTATGCAAAATCGTTGTCAAGATTCTCAAACCTTAAAATCAGGCCAGCCGGCAATTGGCGGGTGAAAATTTCAATCAATTCCCATTCCTCACATCAAACTATGCATATAACAATAGCTTTTATGCTGAATGACGGCTATCCGGCTGTCCCTATCCAAAAATTGAGAAAGCCATAAGTGTCCCTACCTACTTTGCGCCGAAGCAATACGAATCAAAAAGAACTACGAATGGGGACTTAGAATAATTTTTCATTTTTCCCAACTTTGAAAATAATCACTTGAAAAAAATCTTAGAATCCAAAGAATAGTATACTTGATCGTTCTACAAGTCGAAAATTGGAAAAATAAGTGATATTTTTGCTTGATGCTATTTTTGTCGGTATGCAAAATCGTTGTCAAGATTCTCAAACCTTAAAATCAGGCCAGCCGGCAATTGGCGGGTGAAAATTTCAATCAATTCCCATTCCTCACATCAAACTATGCATATAACAATAGCTTTTATGCTGAATGACGGCTATCCGGCTGTCCCTATCCAAAAATTGAGAAATCCATAAGTGTCCCTACCTACTTTGCGCCGAAGCAATACGAATCAAAAAGAACTACGAATGGGGACTTAGAATAATTTTTCATTTTTCCCAACTTTGAAAATAATCACTTGAAAAAAATCTTAGAATCCAAAGAATAGTATACTTGATCGTTCTACAAGTCGAAAATTGGAAAAATAAGTGATATTTTTGCTTGATGCTATTTTTGTCGGTATGCAAAATCGTTGTCAAGATTCTCAAACCTTAAAATCAGGCCAGCCGGCAATTGGCGGGTGAAAATTTCAATCAATTCCCATTCCTCACATCAAACTATGCATATAACAATAGCTTTTATGCTGAATGACGGCTATCCGGCTGTCCCTATCCAAAAATTGAGAAATCCATAAGTGTCCCTACCTACTTTGCGCCGAAGCAATACGAATCAAAAAGAACTACGAATGGGGACTTAGAATAATTTTTCATTTTTCCCAACTTTGAAAATAATCACTTGAAAAAAATCTTAGAATCCAAAGAATAGTATACTTGATCGTTCTACAAGTCGAAAATTGGAAAAATAAGTGATATTTTTGCTTGATGCTATTTTTGTCGGTATGCAAAATCGTTGTCAAGATTCTCAAACCTTAAAATCAGGCCAGCCGGCAAGTGGCGGGTGAAAATTTCAATCAATTCCCATTCCTCACATCAAACTATGCATATAACAATAGCTTTTATGCTGAATGACGGCTATCCGGCTGTCCCTATCCAAAAATTGAGAAAGCCATAAGTGTCCCTACCTACTTTGCGCCGAAGCAATACGAATCAAAAAGAACTACGAATGGGGACTTAGAATAATTTTTCATTTTTCCCAACTTTGAAAATAATCACTTGAAAAAAATCTTAGAATCCAAAGAATAGTATACTTGATCGTTCTACAAGTCGAAAATTGGAAAAATAAGTGATATTTTTGCTTGATGCTATTTTTGTCGGTATGCAAAATCGTTGTCAAGATTCTCAAACCTTAAAATCAGGCCAGCCGGCAATTGGCGGGTGAAAATTTCAATCAATTCCCATTCCTCACATCAAACTATGCATATAACAATAGCTTTTATGCTGAATGACGGCTATCCGGCTGTCCCTATCCAAAAATTGAGAAATCCATAAGTGTCCCTACCTACTTTGCGCCGAAGCAATACGAATCAAAAAGAACTACGAATGGGGACTTAGAATAATTTTTCATTTTTCCCAACTTTGAAAATAATCACTTGAAAAAAATCTTAGAATCCAAAGAATAGTATACTTGATCGTTCTACAAGTCGAAAATTGGAAAAATAAGTGATATTTTTGCTTGATGCTATTTTTGTCGGTATGCAAAATCGTTGTCAAGATTCTCAAACCTTAAAATCAGGCCAGCCGGCAATTGGCGGGTGAAAATTTCAATCAATTCCCATTCCTCACATCAAACTATGCATATAACAATAGCTTTTATGCTGAATGACGGCTATCCGGCTGTCCCTATCCAAAAATTGAGAAATCCATAAGTGTCCCTACCTACTTTGCGCCGAAGCAATACGAATCAAAAAGAACTACGAATGGGGACTTAGAATAATTTTTCATTTTTCCCAACTTTGAAAATAATCACTTGAAAAAAATCTTAGAATCCAAAGAATAGTATACTTGATCGTTCTACAAGTCGAAAATTGGAAAAATAAGTGATATTTTTGCTTGATGCTATTTTTGTCGGTATGCAAAATCGTTGTCAAGATTCTCAAACCTTAAAATCAGGCCAGCCGGCAATTGGCGGGTGAAAATTTCAATCAATTCCCATTCCTCACATCAAACTATGCATATAACAATAGCTTTTATGCTGAATGACGGCTATCCGGCTGTCCCTATCCAAAAATTGAGAAATCCATAAGTGTCCCTACCTACTTTGCGCCGAAGCAATACGAATCAAAAAGAACTACGAATGGGGACTTAGAATAATTTTTCATTTTTCCCAACTTTGAAAATAATCACTTGAAAAAAATCTTAGAATCCAAAGAATAGTATACTTGATCGTTCTACAAGTCGAAAATTGGAAAAATAAGTGATATTTTTGCTTGATGTTATTTTTGTCGGTATGCAAAATCGTTGTCAAGATTCTCAAACCTTAAAATCAGGCCAGCCGGCAAGTGGCGGGTGAAAATTTCAATCAATTCCCATTCCTCACATCAAACTATGCATATAACAATAGCTTTTATGCTGAATGACGGCTATCCGGCTGTCCCTATCCAAAAATTGAGAAAGCCATAAGTGTCCCTACCTACTTTGCGCCGAAGCAATACGAATCAAAAAGAACTACGAATGGGGACTTAGAATAATTTTTCATTTTTCCCAACTTTGAAAATAATCACTTGAAAAAAATCTTAGAATCCAAAGAATAGTATACTTGATCGTTCTACAAGTCGAAAATTGGAAAAATAAGTGATATTTTTGCTTGATGCTATTTTTGTCGGTATGCAAAATCGTTGTCAAGATTCTCAAACCTTAAAATCAGGCCAGCCGGCAATTGGCGGGTGAAAATTTCAATCAATTCCCATTCCTCACATCAAACTATGCATATAACAATAGCTTTTATGCTGAATGACGGCTATCCGGCTGTCCCTATCCAAAAATTGAGAAATCCATAAGTGTCCCTACCTACTTTGCGCCGAAGCAATACGAATCAAAAAGAACTACGAATGGGGACTTAGAATAATTTTTCATTTTTCCCAACTTTGAAAATAATCACTTGAAAAAAATCTTAGAATCCAAAGAATAGTATACTTGATCGTTCTACAAGTCGAAAATTGGAAAAATAAGTGATATTTTTGCTTGATGCTATTTTTGTCGGTATGCAAAATCGTTGTCAAGATTCTCAAACCTTAAAATCAGGCCAGCCGGCAATTGGCGGGTGAAAATTTCAATCAATTCCCATTCCTCACATCAAACTATGCATATAACAATAGCTTTTATGCTGAATGACGGCTATCCGGCTGTCCCTATCCAAAAATTGAGAAATCCATAAGTGTCCCTACCTACTTTGCGCCGAAGCAATACGAATCAAAAAGAACTACGAATGGGGACTTAGAATAATTTTTCATTTTTCCCAACTTTGAAAATAATCACTTGAAAAAAATCTTAGAATCCAAAGAATAGTATACTTGATCGTTCTACAAGTCGAAAATTGGAAAAATAAGTGATATTTTTGCTTGATGCTATTTTTGTCGGTATGCAAAATCGTTGTCAAGATTCTCAAACCTTAAAATCAGGCCAGCCGGCAATTGGCGGGTGAAAATTTCAATCAATTCCCATTCCTCACATCAAACTATGCATATAACAATAGCTTTTATGCTGAATGACGGCTATCCGGCTGTCCCTATCCAAAAATTGAGAAATCCATAAGTGTCCCTACCTACTTTGCGCCGAAGCAATACGAATCAAAAAGAACTACGAATGGGGACTTAGAATAATTTTTCATTTTTCCCAACTTTGAAAATAATCACTTGAAAAAAATCTTAGAATCCAAAGAATAGTATACTTGATCGTTCTACAAGTCGAAAATTGGAAAAATAAGTGATATTTTTGCTTGATGCTATTTTTGTCGGTATGCAAAATCGTTGTCAAGATTCTCAAACCTTAAAATCAGGCCAGCCGGCAATTGGCGGGTGAAAATTTCAATCAATTCCCATTCCTCACATCAAACTATGCATATAACAATAGCTTTTATGCTGAATGACGGCTATCCGGCTGTCCCTATCCAAAAATTGAGAAATCCATAAGTGTCCCTACCTACTTTGCGCCGAAGCAATACGAATCAAAAAGAACTACGAATGGGGACTTAGAATAATTTTTCATTTTTCCCAACTTTGAAAATAATCACTTGAAAAAAATCTTAGAATCCAAAGAATAGTATACTTGATCGTTCTACAAGTCGAAAATTGGAAAAATAAGTGATATTTTTGCTTGATGCTATTTTTGTCGGTATGCAAAATCGTTGTCAAGATTCTCAAACCTTAAAATCAGGCCAGCCGGCAAGTGGCGGGTGAAAATTTCAATCAATTCCCATTCCTCACATCAAACTATGCATATAACAATAGCTTTTATGCTGAATGACGGCTATCCGGCTGTCCCTATCCAAAAATTGAGAAAGCCATAAGTGTCCCTACCTACTTTGCGCCGAAGCAATACGAATCAAAAAGAACTACGAATGGGGACTTAGAATAATTTTTCATTTTTCCCAACTTTGAAAATAATCACTTGAAAAAAATCTTAGAATCCAAAGAATAGTATACTTGATCGTTCTACAAGTCGAAAATTGGAAAAATAAGTGATATTTTTGCTTGATGCTATTTTTGTCGGTATGCAAAATCGTTGTCAAGATTCTCAAACCTTAAAATCAGGCCAGCCGGCAAGTGGCGGGTGAAAATTTCAATCAATTCCCATTCCTCACATCAAACTATGCATATAACAATAGCTTTTATGCTGAATGACGGCTATCCGGCTGTCCCTATCCAAAAATTGAGAAAGCCATAAGTGTCCCTACCTACTTTGCGCCGAAGCAATACGAATCAAAAAGAACTACGAATGGGGACTTAGAATAATTTTTCATTTTTCCCAACTTTGAAAATAATCACTTGAAAAAAATCTTAGAATCCAAAGAATAGTATACTTGATCGTTCTACAAGTCGAAAATTGGAAAAATAAGTGATATTTTTGCTTGATGTTATTTTTGTCGGTATGCAAAATCGTTGTCAAGATTCTCAAACCTTAAAATCAGGCCAGCCGGCAAGTGGCGGGTGAAAATTTCAATCAATTCCCATTCCTCACATCAAACTATGCATATAACAATAGCTTTTATGCTGAATGACGGCTATCCGGCTGTCCCTATCCAAAAATTGAGAAAGCCATAAGTGTCCCTACCTACTTTGCGCCGAAGCAATACGAATCAAAAAGAACTACGAATGGGGACTTAGAATAATTTTTCATTTTTCCCAACTTTGAAAATAATCACTTGAAAAAAATCTTAGAATCCAAAGAATAGTATACTTGATCGTTCTACAAGTCGAAAATTGGAAAAATAAGTGATATTTTTGCTTGATGCTATTTTTGTCGGTATGCAAAATCGTTGTCAAGATTCTCAAACCTTAAAATCAGGCCAGCCGGCAATTGGCGGGTGAAAATTTCAATCAATTCCCATTCCTCACATCAAACTATGCATATAACAATAGCTTTTATGCTGAATGACGGCTATCCGGCTGTCCCTATCCAAAAATTGAGAAATCCATAAGTGTCCCTACCTACTTTGCGCCGAAGCAATACGAATCAAAAAGAACTACGAATGGGGACTTAGAATAATTTTTCATTTTTCCCAACTTTGAAAATAATCACTTGAAAAAAATCTTAGAATCCAAAGAATAGTATACTTGATCGTTCTACAAGTCGAAAATTGGAAAAATAAGTGATATTTTTGCTTGATGCTATTTTTGTCGGTATGCAAAATCGTTGTCAAGATTCTCAAACCTTAAAATCAGGCCAGCCGGCAATTGGCGGGTGAAAATTTCAATCAATTCCCATTCCTCACATCAAACTATGCATATAACAATAGCTTTTATGCTGAATGACGGCTATCCGGCTGTCCCTATCCAAAAATTGAGAAATCCATAAGTGTCCCTACCTACTTTGCGCCGAAGCAATACGAATCAAAAAGAACTACGAATGGGGACTTAGAATAATTTTTCATTTTTCCCAACTTTGAAAATAATCACTTGAAAAAAATCTTAGAATCCAAAGAATAGTATACTTGATCGTTCTACAAGTCGAAAATTGGAAAAATAAGTGATATTTTTGCTTGATGCTATTTTTGTCGGTATGCAAAATCGTTGTCAAGATTCTCAAACCTTAAAATCAGGCCAGCCGGCAATTGGCGGGTGAAAATTTCAATCAATTCCCATTCCTCACATCAAACTATGCATATAACAATAGCTTTTATGCTGAATGACGGCTATCCGGCTGTCCCTATCCAAAAATTGAGAAATCCATAAGTGTCCCTACCTACTTTGCGCCGAAGCAATACGAATCAAAAAGAACTACGAATGGGGACTTAGAATAATTTTTCATTTTTCCCAACTTTGAAAATAATCACTTGAAAAAAATCTTAGAATCCAAAGAATAGTATACTTGATCGTTCTACAAGTCGAAAATTGGAAAAATAAGTGATATTTTTGCTTGATGCTATTTTTGTCGGTATGCAAAATCGTTGTCAAGATTCTCAAACCTTAAAATCAGGCCAGCCGGCAATTGGCGGGTGAAAATTTCAATCAATTCCCATTCCTCACATCAAACTATGCATATAACAATAGCTTTTATGCTGAATGACGGCTATCCGGCTGTCCCTATCCAAAAATTGAGAAATCCATAAGTGTCCCTACCTACTTTGCGCCGAAGCAATACGAATCAAAAAGAACTACGAATGGGGACTTAGAATAATTTTTCATTTTTCCCAACTTTGAAAATAATCACTTGAAAAAAATCTTAGAATCCAAAGAATAGTATACTTGATCGTTCTACAAGTCGAAAATTGGAAAAATAAGTGATATTTTTGCTTGATGCTATTTTTGTCGGTATGCAAAATCGTTGTCAAGATTCTCAAACCTTAAAATCAGGCCAGCCGGCAATTGGCGGGTGAAAATTTCAATCAATTCCCATTCCTCACATCAAACTATGCATATAACAATAGCTTTTATGCTGAATGACGGCTATCCGGCTGTCCCTATCCAAAAATTGAGAAAGCCATAAGTGTCCCTACCTACTTTGCGCCGAAGCAATACGAATCAAAAAGAACTACGAATGGGGACTTAGAATAATTTTTCATTTTTCCCAACTTTGAAAATAATCACTTGAAAAAAATCTTAGAATCCAAAGAATAGTATACTTGATCGTTCTACAAGTCGAAAATTGGAAAAATAAGTGATATTTTTGCTTGATGCTATTTTTGTCGGTATGCAAAATCGTTGTCAAGATTCTCAAACCTTAAAATCAGGCCAGCCGGCAATTGGCGGGTGAAAATTTCAATCAATTCCCATTCCTCACATCAAACTATGCATATAACAATAGCTTTTATGCTGAATGACGGCTATCCGGCTGTCCCTATCCAAAAATTGAGAAATCCATAAGTGTCCCTACCTACTTTGCGCCGAAGCAATACGAATCAAAAAGAACTACGAATGGGGACTTAGAATAATTTTTCATTTTTCCCAACTTTGAAAATAATCACTTGAAAAAAATCTTAGAATCCAAAGAATAGTATACTTGATCGTTCTACAAGTCGAAAATTGGAAAAATAAGTGATATTTTTGCTTGATGCTATTTTTGTCGGTATGCAAAATCGTTGTCAAGATTCTCAAACCTTAAAATCAGGCCAGCCGGCAATTGGCGGGTGAAAATTTCAATCAATTCCCATTCCTCACATCAAACTATGCATATAACAATAGCTTTTATGCTGAATGACGGCTATCCGGCTGTCCCTATCCAAAAATTGAGAAATCCATAAGTGTCCCTACCTACTTTGCGCCGAAGCAATACGAATCAAAAAGAACTACGAATGGGGACTTAGAATAATTTTTCATTTTTCCCAACTTTGAAAATAATCACTTGAAAAAAATCTTAGAATCCAAAGAATAGTATACTTGATCGTTCTACAAGTCGAAAATTGGAAAAATAAGTGATATTTTTGCTTGATGCTATTTTTGTCGGTATGCAAAATCGTTGTCAAGATTCTCAAACCTTAAAATCAGGCCAGCCGGCAATTGGCGGGTGAAAATTTCAATCAATTCCCATTCCTCACATCAAACTATGCATATAACAATAGCTTTTATGCTGAATGACGGCTATCCGGCTGTCCCTATCCAAAAATTGAGAAATCCATAAGTGTCCCTACCTACTTTGCGCCGAAGCAATACGAATCAAAAAGAACTACGAATGGGGACTTAGAATAATTTTTCATTTTTCCCAACTTTGAAAATAATCACTTGAAAAAAATCTTAGAATCCAAAGAATAGTATACTTGATCGTTCTACAAGTCGAAAATTGGAAAAATAAGTGATATTTTTGCTTGATGCTATTTTTGTCGGTATGCAAAATCGTTGTCAAGATTCTCAAACCTTAAAATCAGGCCAGCCGGCAAGTGGCGGGTGAAAATTTCAATCAATTCCCATTCCTCACATCAAACTATGCATATAACAATAGCTTTTATGCTGAATGACGGCTATCCGGCTGTCCCTATCCAAAAATTGAGAAAGCCATAAGTGTCCCTACCTACTTTGCGCCGAAGCAATACGAATCAAAAAGAACTACGAATGGGGACTTAGAATAATTTTTCATTTTTCCCAACTTTGAAAATAATCACTTGAAAAAAATCTTAGAATCCAAAGAATAGTATACTTGATCGTTCTACAAGTCGAAAATTGGAAAAATAAGTGATATTTTTGCTTGATGCTATTTTTGTCGGTATGCAAAATCGTTGTCAAGATTCTCAAACCTTAAAATCAGGCCAGCCGGCAATTGGCGGGTGAAAATTTCAATCAATTCCCATTCCTCACATCAAACTATGCATATAACAATAGCTTTTATGCTGAATGACGGCTATCCGGCTGTCCCTATCCAAAAATTCAGAAATCCATAAGTGTCCCTACCTACTTTGCGCCGAAGCAATACGAATCAAAAAGAACTACGAATGGGGACTTAGAATAATTTTTCATTTTTCCCAACTTTGAAAATAATCACTTGAAAAAAATCTTAGAATCCAAAGAATAGTATACTTGATCGTTCTACAAGTCGAAAATTGGAAAAATAAGTGATATTTTTGCTTGATGCTATTTTTGTCGGTATGCAAAATCGTTGTCAAGATTCTCAAACCTTAAAATCAGGCCAGCCGGCAATTGGCGGGTGAAAATTTCAATCAATTCCCATTCCTCACATCAAACTATGCATATAACAATAGCTTTTATGCTGAATGACGGCTATCCGGCTGTCCCTATCCAAAAATTGAGAAATCCATAAGTGTCCCTACCTACTTTGCGCCGAAGCAATACGAATCAAAAAGAACTACGAATGGGGACTTAGAATAATTTTTCATTTTTCCCAACTTTGAAAATAATCACTTGAAAAAAATCTTAGAATCCAAAGAATAGTATACTTGATCGTTCTACAAGTCGAAAATTGGAAAAATAAGTGATATTTTTGCTTGATGCTATTTTTGTCGGTATGCAAAATCGTTGTCAAGATTCTCAAACCTTAAAATCAGGCCAGCCGGCAATTGGCGGGTGAAAATTTCAATCAATTCCCATTCCTCACATCAAACTATGCATATAACAATAGCTTTTATGCTGAATGACGGCTATCCGGCTGTCCCTATCCAAAAATTGAGAAATCCATAAGTGTCCCTACCTACTTTGCGCCGAAGCAATACGAATCAAAAAGAACTACGAATGGGGACTTAGAATAATTTTTCATTTTTCCCAACTTTGAAAATAATCACTTGAAAAAAATCTTAGAATCCAAAGAATAGTATACTTGATCGTTCTACAAGTCGAAAATTGGAAAAATAAGTGATATTTTTGCTTGATGCTATTTTTGTCGGTATGCAAAATCGTTGTCAAGATTCTCAAACCTTAAAATCAGGCCAGCCGGCAAGTGGCGGGTGAAAATTTCAATCAATTCCCATTCCTCACATCAAACTATGCATATAACAATAGCTTTTATGCTGAATGACGGCTATCCGGCTGTCCCTATCCAAAAATTGAGAAAGCCATAAGTGTCCCTACCTACTTTGCGCCGAAGCAATACGAATCAAAAAGAACTACGAATGGGGACTTAGAATAATTTTTCATTTTTCCCAACTTTGAAAATAATCACTTGAAAAAAATCTTAGAATCCAAAGAATAGTATACTTGATCGTTCTACAAGTCGAAAATTGGAAAAATAAGTGATATTTTTGCTTGATGCTATTTTTGTCGGTATGCAAAATCGTTGTCAAGATTCTCAAACCTTAAAATCAGGCCAGCCGGCAATTGGCGGGTGAAAATTTCAATCAATTCCCATTCCTCACATCAAACTATGCATATAACAATAGCTTTTATGCTGAATGACGGCTATCCGGCTGTCCCTATCCAAAAATTGAGAAATCCATAAGTGTCCCTACCTACTTTGCGCCGAAGCAATACGAATCAAAAAGAACTACGAATGGGGACTTAGAATAATTTTTCATTTTTCCCAACTTTGAAAATAATCACTTGAAAAAAATCTTAGAATCCAAAGAATAGTATACTTGATCGTTCTACAAGTCGAAAATTGGAAAAATAAGTGATATTTTTGCTTGATGCTATTTTTGTCGGTATGCAAAATCGTTGTCAAGATTCTCAAACCTTAAAATCAGGCCAGCCGGCAATTGGCGGGTGAAAATTTCAATCAATTCCCATTCCTCACATCAAACTATGCATATAACAATAGCTTTTATGCTGAATGACGGCTATCCGGCTGTCCCTATCCAAAAATTGAGAAATCCATAAGTGTCCCTACCTACTTTGCGCCGAAGCAATACGAATCAAAAAGAACTACGAATGGGGACTTAGAATAATTTTTCATTTTTCCCAACTTTGAAAATAATCACTTGAAAAAAATCTTAGAATCCAAAGAATAGTATACTTGATCGTTCTACAAGTCGAAAATTGGAAAAATAAGTGATATTTTTGCTTGATGCTATTTTTGTCGGTATGCAAAATCGTTGTCAAGATTCTCAAACCTTAAAATCAGGCCAGCCGGCAATTGGCGGGTGAAAATTTCAATCAATTCCCATTCCTCACATCAAACTATGCATATAACAATAGCTTTTATGCTGAATGACGGCTATCCGGCTGTCCCTATCCAAAAATTGAGAAATCCATAAGTGTCCCTACCTACTTTGCGCCGAAGCAATACGAATCAAAAAGAACTACGAATGGGGACTTAGAATAATTTTTCATTTTTCCCAACTTTGAAAATAATCACTTGAAAAAAATCTTAGAATCCAAAGAATAGTATACTTGATCGTTCTACAAGTCGAAAATTGGAAAAATAAGTGATATTTTTGCTTGATGCTATTTTTGTCGGTATGCAAAATCGTTGTCAAGATTCTCAAACCTTAAAATCAGGCCAGCCGGCAAGTGGCGGGTGAAAATTTCAATCAATTCCCATTCCTCACATCAAACTATGCATATAACAATAGCTTTTATGCTGAATGACGGCTATCCGGCTGTCCCTATCCAAAAATTGAGAAAGCCATAAGTGTCCCTACCTACTTTGCGCCGAAGCAATACGAATCAAAAAGAACTACGAATGGGGACTTAGAATAATTTTTCATTTTTCCCAACTTTGAAAATAATCACTTGAAAAAAATCTTAGAATCCAAAGAATAGTATACTTGATCGTTCTACAAGTCGAAAATTGGAAAAATAAGTGATATTTTTGCTTGATGCTATTTTTGTCGGTATGCAAAATCGTTGTCAAGATTCTCAAACCTTAAAATCAGGCCAGCCGGCAATTGGCGGGTGAAAATTTCAATCAATTCCCATTCCTCACATCAAACTATGCATATAACAATAGCTTTTATGCTGAATGACGGCTATCCGGCTGTCCCTATCCAAAAATTGAGAAATCCATAAGTGTCCCTACCTACTTTGCGCCGAAGCAATACGAATCAAAAAGAACTACGAATGGGGACTTAGAATAATTTTTCATTTTTCCCAACTTTGAAAATAATCACTTGAAAAAAATCTTAGAATCCAAAGAATAGTATACTTGATCGTTCTACAAGTCGAAAATTGGAAAAATAAGTGATATTTTTGCTTGATGCTATTTTTGTCGGTATGCAAAATCGTTGTCAAGATTCTCAAACCTTAAAATCAGGCCAGCCGGCAATTGGCGGGTGAAAATTTCAATCAATTCCCATTCCTCACATCAAACTATGCATATAACAATAGCTTTTATGCTGAATGACGGCTATCCGGCTGTCCCTATCCAAAAATTGAGAAAGCCATAAGTGTCCCTACCTACTTTGCGCCGAAGCAATACGAATCAAAAAGAACTACGAATGGGGACTTAGAATAATTTTTCATTTTTCCCAACTTTGAAAATAATCACTTGAAAAAAATCTTAGAATCCAAAGAATAGTATACTTGATCGTTCTACAAGTCGAAAATTGGAAAAATAAGTGATATTTTTGCTTGATGCTATTTTTGTCGGTATGCAAAATCGTTGTCAAGATTCTCAAACCTTAAAATCAGGCCAGCCGGCAATTGGCGGGTGAAAATTTCAATCAATTCCCATTCCTCACATCAAACTATGCATATAACAATAGCTTTTATGCTGAATGACGGCTATCCGGCTGTCCCTATCCAAAAATTGAGAAATCCATAAGTGTCCCTACCTACTTTGCGCCGAAGCAATACGAATCAAAAAGAACTACGAATGGGGACTTAGAATAATTTTTCATTTTTCCCAACTTTGAAAATAATCACTTGAAAAAAATCTTAGAATCCAAAGAATAGTATACTTGATCGTTCTACAAGTCGAAAATTGGAAAAATAAGTGATATTTTTGCTTGATGCTATTTTTGTCGGTATGCAAAATCGTTGTCAAGATTCTCAAACCTTAAAATCAGGCCAGCCGGCAATTGGCGGGTGAAAATTTCAATCAATTCCCATTCCTCACATCAAACTATGCATATAACAATAGCTTTTATGCTGAATGACGGCTATCCGGCTGTCCCTATCCAAAAATTGAGAAATCCATAAGTGTCCCTACCTACTTTGCGCCGAAGCAATACGAATCAAAAAGAACTACGAATGGGGACTTAGAATAATTTTTCATTTTTCCCAACTTTGAAAATAATCACTTGAAAAAAATCTTAGAATCCAAAGAATAGTATACTTGATCGTTCTACAAGTCGAAAATTGGAAAAATAAGTGATATTTTTGCTTGATGCTATTTTTGTCGGTATGCAAAATCGTTGTCAAGATTCTCAAACCTTAAAATCAGGCCAGCCGGCAATTGGCGGGTGAAAATTTCAATCAATTCCCATTCCTCACATCAAACTATGCATATAACAATAGCTTTTATGCTGAATGACGGCTATCCGGCTGTCCCTATCCAAAAATTGAGAAATCCATAAGTGTCCCTACCTACTTTGCGCCGAAGCAATACGAATCAAAAAGAACTACGAATGGGGACTTAGAATAATTTTTCATTTTTCCCAACTTTGAAAATAATCACTTGAAAAAAATCTTAGAATCCAAAGAATAGTATACTTGATCGTTCTACAAGTCGAAAATTGGAAAAATAAGTGATATTTTTGCTTGATGCTATTTTTGTCGGTATGCAAAATCGTTGTCAAGATTCTCAAACCTTAAAATCAGGCCAGCCGGCAAGTGGCGGGTGAAAATTTCAATCAATTCCCATTCCTCACATCAAACTATGCATATAACAATAGCTTTTATGCTGAATGACGGCTATCCGGCTGTCCCTATCCAAAAATTGAGAAAGCCATAAGTGTCCCTACCTACTTTGCGCCGAAGCAATACGAATCAAAAAGAACTACGAATGGGGACTTAGAATAATTTTTCATTTTTCCCAACTTTGAAAATAATCACTTGAAAAAAATCTTAGAATCCAAAGAATAGTATACTTGATCGTTCTACAAGTCGAAAATTGGAAAAATAAGTGATATTTTTGCTTGATGCTATTTTTGTCGGTATGCAAAATCGTTGTCAAGATTCTCAAACCTTAAAATCAGGCCAGCCGGCAATTGGCGGGTGAAAATTTCAATCAATTCCCATTCCTCACATCAAACTATGCATATAACAATAGCTTTTATGCTGAATGACGGCTATCCGGCTGTCCCTATCCAAAAATTGAGAAATCCATAAGTGTCCCTACCTACTTTGCGCCGAAGCAATACGAATCAAAAAGAACTACGAATGGGGACTTAGAATAATTTTTCATTTTTCCCAACTTTGAAAATAATCACTTGAAAAAAATCTTAGAATCCAAAGAATAGTATACTTGATCGTTCTACAAGTCGAAAATTGGAAAAATAAGTGATATTTTTGCTTGATGCTATTTTTGTCGGTATGCAAAATCGTTGTCAAGATTCTCAAACCTTAAAATCAGGCCAGCCGGCAATTGGCGGGTGAAAATTTCAATCAATTCCCATTCCTCACATCAAACTATGCATATAACAATAGCTTTTATGCTGAATGACGGCTATCCGGCTGTCCCTATCCAAAAATTGAGAAATCCATAAGTGTCCCTACCTACTTTGCGCCGAAGCAATACGAATCAAAAAGAACTACGAATGGGGACTTAGAATAATTTTTCATTTTTCCCAACTTTGAAAATAATCACTTGAAAAAAATCTTAGAATCCAAAGAATAGTATACTTGATCGTTCTACAAGTCGAAAATTGGAAAAATAAGTGATATTTTTGCTTGATGCTATTTTTGTCGGTATGCAAAATCGTTGTCAAGATTCTCAAACCTTAAAATCAGGCCAGCCGGCAATTGGCGGGTGAAAATTTCAATCAATTCCCATTCCTCACATCAAACTATGCATATAACAATAGCTTTTATGCTGAATGACGGCTATCCGGCTGTCCCTATCCAAAAATTGAGAAATCCATAAGTGTCCCTACCTACTTTGCGCCGAAGCAATACGAATCAAAAAGAACTACGAATGGGGACTTAGAATAATTTTTCATTTTTCCCAACTTTGAAAATAATCACTTGAAAAAAATCTTAGAATCCAAAGAATAGTATACTTGATCGTTCTACAAGTCGAAAATTGGAAAAATAAGTGATATTTTTGCTTGATGCTATTTTTGTCGGTATGCAAAATCGTTGTCAAGATTCTCAAACCTTAAAATCAGGCCAGCCGGCAATTGGCGGGTGAAAATTTCAATCAATTCCCATTCCTCACATCAAACTATGCATATAACAATAGCTTTTATGCTGAATGACGGCTATCCGGCTGTCCCTATCCAAAAATTGAGAAATCCATAAGTGTCCCTACCTACTTTGCGCCGAAGCAATACGAATCAAAAAGAACTACGAATGGGGACTTAGAATAATTTTTCATTTTTCCCAACTTTGAAAATAATCACTTGAAAAAAATCTTAGAATCCAAAGAATAGTATACTTGATCGTTCTACAAGTCGAAAATTGGAAAAATAAGTGATATTTTTGCTTGATGCTATTTTTGTCGGTATGCAAAAATAGCATCACAGAATTTTTAATTGTAAAAAATATATATTCATATATAATTGAATGCATAAAATTAAACTAAATTCTATATAACTAATTTATAATTTACCAAGTAACCGATATTATTAATTTTTATTGATGACTTGAAACGTTGATCCTATTTTTGTTGGTATGCAAAAATAGCATCACAGAATTTTTAATTAAAAAAAATATATATTCATATATAATTGAATGCATAAAATTAAACTAGATTCCATACAACTATTTTATAGTTTATCAAGTAACCGATATTATTAATTTTCAATGATGTCTTGGAACGTTGATGCTATTTTTGTTGGTATGCAAAAATAGCATCACAGAATTTTTAATTGAAAAAAATTATATTCATATATAATTGAATGCATAAAATTAAACTAAATTCTATACAAATAATTTATATTTTATCAAGTAACCGACATTATTAATTTTCAATGGTGTCTTGGAACGTTGATCCTATTTTTGTTGGTATGCAAAAATAGCATCACAGAATTTTTAATTAAAAAAAATATATATTCATATATAATTGAATCCATAAAATTAAACTAAATTCTATACAACTATTTTATAGTTTATCAAGTAACCGATATTATTAATTTTCAATGATGTCTTGGAACGTTGATGCTATTTTTGTTGGTATGCAAAAATAGCATCACAGAATTTTTAATTGAAAAAAATATATATTCAGATATAATTGAATGCATAAAATTAAACTAAATTCTATACAACTAATTTATATTTTATCAAGTAACCAATATTATTAATTTTCAATGATGTCTTGGAACGTTGATGCTATTTTTGTTGGTATGCAAAAATAGCATCACAGAATTTTTAATTGAAAAAAATTATATTCATATATAATTGAATGCATAAAATTAAACTAAATTCTATACAACTAATTTATATTTTATCAAGTAACCGACATTATTAATTTTCAATGGTGTCTTGGAACGTTGATCCTATTTTTGTTGGTATGCAAAAATAGCATCACAGAATTTTTAATTAAAAAAAATATATATTCATATATAATTGAATCCATAAAATTAAACTAAATTCTATACAACTATTTTATAGTTTATCAAGTAACCGATATTATTAATTTTCAATGATGTCTTGGAACGTTGATGCTATTTTTGTTGGTATGCAAAAATAGCATCACAGAATTTTTAATTGAAAAAAATATATATTCAGATATAATTGAATGCATAAAATTAAACTAAATTCTATACAACTAATTTATATTTTATCAAGTAACCGATATTATTAATTTTCAATGATGTCTTGGAACGTTGATGCTATTTTTGTTGGTATGCAAAAATAGCATCACAGAATTTTTCATTGAAAAAAATATATATTCATATATAATTGAATGCCTAAAATAAAAATAAATTCTATGTAACTAATTTATAATTTATCAAGTAACCGATATTATTAATTTTCAATGATGTCTTGGAACGTTGATCCTATTTTTGTTGGTATGCAAAAATAGCATCACAGAATTTTTAATTGAAAAAAATATATATTCATATATTTAAATGTACAAAATTAAAATAAAACCTGTATAACTGATGTATAAATTATCAAGTAACCGATATTATTAATTTTTAAAGATGACTTAAATGTTGATGCTATTTTTGTTGGTATGCAAAAATAGCATCACAGGATTTTTAATTGAAAAAAATTATATTCATATATAATTGAATGCATAAAATTAAACTAAATTCTATACAACTAATTTATATTTTATCAAGTAACCGATATTATTACTTTTCAATGGTGTCTTGGAACTTTGATCCTATTTTTGTTGGTATGCAAAAATAGCATCACAGAATTTTTAATTAAAAAAAATATATATTCATATATAATTGAATCCATAAAATTAAACTAAATTCTATACAACTATTTTATAGTTTATCAAGTAACCGATATTATTAATTTTCAATGATGTCTTGGAACGTTGATGCTATTTTTGTTGGTATGCAAAAATAGCCTCACAGAATTTTTAATTGAAAAAAATATATATTCAGATATAATTGAATGCATAAAATTAAACTAAATTCTATACAACTAATTTATATTTTATCAAGTAACCGATATTATTAATTTTCAATGATGTCTTGGAACGTTGATGCTATTTTTGTTGGTATGCAAAAATAGCATCACAGAATTTTTCATTGAAAAAAATATATATTCATATATAATTGAATGCCTAAAATAAAAATAAATTCTATGTAACTAATTTATAATTTATCAAGTAACCGATATTATTAATTTTTAATGATGACTTGAAACGTTGATGCTATTTTTGTTGGTATGCAAAAATAGCATCACAGAATTTTTAATTGAAAAAAATATATATTCATATATTTAAATGTACAAAATTAAAATAAAACCTGTATAACTGATGTATAAATTA
>NW_026973917.1:125000-127500 GCF_034640455.1 Diachasmimorpha longicaudata | reverse complement strand
CCTTCAGCGCCTCCACCGGGCCCCGATCCGAGCTCCCCAGCTCGGCG
Source organism: Diachasmimorpha longicaudata (assembly GCF_034640455.1). Taxonomy (NCBI): domain Eukaryota; kingdom Metazoa; phylum Arthropoda; class Insecta; order Hymenoptera; family Braconidae; genus Diachasmimorpha; species Diachasmimorpha longicaudata. The sequence continues at coordinate 127,453 of NW_026973917.1, read as the reverse complement.
GGAACCGGAAGGCCCCCTCCCAGGGACGGTGCTCAGCGTCCCGAGCTACCCAGCTCGGTGCCGCGGGGAACCGCCCCCTCTAATCCTTAATCCTCTTATTCATTCTTTTTCTTGTACTTTTCAGCTTTTCAGCTCTTGCCTTTCGGCACGGCCGACGACCGTATCGTCTACCTTCAACCATGGCAGAGCATTATTGGAAATCTATTCCGGAGGCAAAACTGCCCCCAATCGGATCTCCGGGGGGGCACAATAATGCGTCCGCCGTGCGGCGAAGTCTGCGCATCGCTTCTCAGCATGCCGGAACAACATCACCAGCGACTACATCGAGGGACCCAAGGAGGGTGGTGCCCTCAAGGGTTCGTAGTCGCCCGCCGTGCGCCGGGGTACTGCCCTCCCGACGAGGGAAAGGTTCCAGCCTTCGTGCTGTCCACGAGGACGTCGAGGACGTCGCAGACAACGCGGGACTGACTGCGCAGCCGAGTCAGCCAACGCCGGGATCTTCAAGAACTTCAACCGGTGAGTCCACTCAATTATTAGGTAGGGTTCGCGAGTGCCACGTTAGTTTAAGTAGGATCGATAGTCATCGCGTCGCGACCGGAGGCTCACCGGTACCCCCCGTTCCAATAGGTCATCCTCCCCGTACCCCCGCGATCGAGGGACCGGGCGCGCAACGCGACGTTAGAATACTGCAATTGAATATGTCCCGCTCAATTGCAGTAACCGGGGAGGTCTTCCAGTTAATTCGCAAAGAGCGTCTGGACATATTGTTGCTCCAGGAGCCCTATGCCATTCGTGAGGCGAACACCTGGGCCATCCGCGGCCTAGGAGTCGGAATGCGTATTGCCGCGAGCTCAACGGAGCGACCGTGGGCGGCCGTCGTTGCGTGCAACTCCATCGTGGAGATTGCTTACGTGTCCCAATTAAGTAATGCACATTGCGTCTGTGCTGAAGCCCGCGTCCCCGGTGGATCCTTCTTCGTCGTCTCCAGTTATTTTCAATACTCGGACGACATAGAAATCCACCTGAGGCAGCTTGAAAAGGTTCTCAGCTGTCTCAGGGGTCGCCGCGTTCTGGTGGCGGCCGATTCCAACGCCCAACACTCCCTTTGGAGCCCCAGGACCACTGACCGTGGTGTCCTCCTGGGTGAGCTCATCGAGTCTTTCGGTCTCCGCGTCGCGAATGATGCTAGGCAGGGCCCCACCTTCAGGAGTGCCGCAGGTACGTCGTTCATCGACGTCACACTGGCCACTCCTGGCATGTATAAATTCATACGTGCATGGAGGTTGGAGGACGAGTGGTCCACCGGTGACCACACGTCGGTTTTCTTTCGTTTAGCGATCCGGAGTTCCTCACAGCGCGTCAACAACTCGGGAGTCGGCGAGGGCTCTACCATGCGGTTCAACGTTCGTCGGGCCGACTGGAAAGAGTTCGAAGCGACCCTCGATGAGGAGGCCCGTGAGAAACTCGTGGACCATCCGCTGGATTCTACAGCGGATGTTGAGAGAATGGCAGAAGTACTGGGTGACGTACTCACCAAAGCCTGCCAAGATTCGATGCCGCGCCGCAGACATTACCGACGCGCGAATCCGTGGTGGACCGAGGAGCTGACCAGCAAACGCAAACTGGTCAGTCGTCTCCGAAACGGCTACCGAAGGGAGACTAACCCTGACGCGCGAAAGATTAAACAGAGCAGGTATCGTGTAGTCCTGCGGTCGTACACCAGGCTACTTAGGACATGTAAAGAAAATAGCTGGCGCGGTTACATAACAACGGAAAGCAACGCGAATCCCTGGGGCTTCCATTACAAATATGCCGCTGATAAATTGCGTGTAGGCACGGTACTCAGCACCCTTAGAACCGCGAATGGCACGACACTTACAATGCGTGAGACTGCTGAGGTACTGTTGGACACACACGTACCCGACGACGACCCCAACGCCGACACACCGGAACAGAGAGACATCCGCGAACGCGTGAAGAACCTAAGGGTTCATACAGAGGACGCACGAGACTTGACGGACGACCAACTTAAGGGTCTCGTAAAGACCCTTAAGAACGACAAAGCCCCAGGATGCGATTTAGTTGAAGTTAGGGTCCTAAAAGTCGCGGTCATGAGGATGCCTCACATCTTCACGCGACTCTTCAACGCCTGCCTTAAGCACGGCGTTTTCCCCACCGTTTGGAAAGTCGGCACACTTCGTGCTCTCCTCAAAGGAGTTCACAAGGATGTGTCCGACCCCAAATCCTACCGTCCCATTTGCCTCTTGTCGGTTGTCGGGAAATTTTTCGAAAAGGTCCTGCACGGGATCCTTATGGCGAAAGTCCTTACTGAGGACAAAATATCAGGACGTCAATATGGCTTTCTGCCTGGACGCTCCACGGAAGACGCGATAGTAGAGTTGCGTGAATTAGTCGAACGCGGTAACGACAAGAGGTACGTCATTGGACTCCTT
>NW_026973917.1:115000-120000 GCF_034640455.1 Diachasmimorpha longicaudata | reverse complement strand
CAACTTTGAAAATAATCACTTGAAAAAAATCTTAGAATCCAAAGAATAGTATACTTGATCGTTCTACAAGTCGAAAATTGGAAAAATAAGTGATATTTTTGCTTGATGCTATTTTTGTCGGTATGCAAAATCGTTGTCAAGATTCTCAAACCTTAAAATCAGGCCAGCCGGCAATTGGCGGGTGAAAATTTCAATCAATTCCCATTCCTCACATCAAACTATGCATATAACAATAGCTTTTATGCTGAATGACGGCTATCCGGCTGTCCCTATCCAAAAATTGAGAAATCCATAAGTGTCCCTACCTACTTTGCGCCGAAGCAATACGAATCAAAAAGAACTACGAATGGGGACTTAGAATAATTTTTCATTTTTCCCAACTTTGAAAATAATCACTTGAAAAAAATCTTAGAATCCAAAGAATAGTATACTTGATCGTTCTACAAGTCGAAAATTGGAAAAATAAGTGATATTTTTGCTTGATGCTATTTTTGTCGGTATGCAAAATCGTTGTCAAGATTCTCAAACCTTAAAATCAGGCCAGCCGGCAATTGGCGGGTGAAAATTTCAATCAATTCCCATTCCTCACATCAAACTATGCATATAACAATAGCTTTTATGCTGAATGACGGCTATCCGGCTGTCCCTATCCAAAAATTGAGAAATCCATAAGTGTCCCTACCTACTTTGCGCCGAAGCAATACGAATCAAAAAGAACTACGAATGGGGACTTAGAATAATTTTTCATTTTTCCCAACTTTGAAAATAATCACTTGAAAAAAATCTTAGAATCCAAAGAATAGTATACTTGATCGTTCTACAAGTCGAAAATTGGAAAAATAAGTGATATTTTTGCTTGATGCTATTTTTGTCGGTATGCAAAATCGTTGTCAAGATTCTCAAACCTTAAAATCAGGCCAGCCGGCAAGTGGCGGGTGAAAATTTCAATCAATTCCCATTCCTCACATCAAACTATGCATATAACAATAGCTTTTATGCTGAATGACGGCTATCCGGCTGTCCCTATCCAAAAATTGAGAAAGCCATAAGTGTCCCTACCTACTTTGCGCCGAAGCAATACGAATCAAAAAGAACTACGAATGGGGACTTAGAATAATTTTTCATTTTTCCCAACTTTGAAAATAATCACTTGAAAAAAATCTTAGAATCCAAAGAATAGTATACTTGATCGTTCTACAAGTCGAAAATTGGAAAAATAAGTGATATTTTTGCTTGATGCTATTTTTGTCGGTATGCAAAATCGTTGTCAAGATTCTCAAACCTTAAAATCAGGCCAGCCGGCAATTGGCGGGTGAAAATTTCAATCAATTCCCATTCCTCACATCAAACTATGCATATAACAATAGCTTTTATGCTGAATGACGGCTATCCGGCTGTCCCTATCCAAAAATTGAGAAATCCATAAGTGTCCCTACCTACTTTGCGCCGAAGCAATACGAATCAAAAAGAACTACGAATGGGGACTTAGAATAATTTTTCATTTTTCCCAACTTTGAAAATAATCACTTGAAAAAAATCTTAGAATCCAAAGAATAGTATACTTGATCGTTCTACAAGTCGAAAATTGGAAAAATAAGTGATATTTTTGCTTGATGCTATTTTTGTCGGTATGCAAAATCGTTGTCAAGATTCTCAAACCTTAAAATCAGGCCAGCCGGCAATTGGCGGGTGAAAATTTCAATCAATTCCCATTCCTCACATCAAACTATGCATATAACAATAGCTTTTATGCTGAATGACGGCTATCCGGCTGTCCCTATCCAAAAATTGAGAAATCCATAAGTGTCCCTACCTACTTTGCGCCGAAGCAATACGAATCAAAAAGAACTACGAATGGGGACTTAGAATAATTTTTCATTTTTCCCAACTTTGAAAATAATCACTTGAAAAAAATCTTAGAATCCAAAGAATAGTATACTTGATCGTTCTACAAGTCGAAAATTGGAAAAATAAGTGATATTTTTGCTTGATGCTATTTTTGTCGGTATGCAAAATCGTTGTCAAGATTCTCAAACCTTAAAATCAGGCCAGCCGGCAATTGGCGGGTGAAAATTTCAATCAATTCCCATTCCTCACATCAAACTATGCATATAACAATAGCTTTTATGCTGAATGACGGCTATCCGGCTGTCCCTATCCAAAAATTGAGAAATCCATAAGTGTCCCTACCTACTTTGCGCCGAAGCAATACGAATCAAAAAGAACTACGAATGGGGACTTAGAATAATTTTTCATTTTTCCCAACTTTGAAAATAATCACTTGAAAAAAATCTTAGAATCCAAAGAATAGTATACTTGATCGTTCTACAAGTCGAAAATTGGAAAAATAAGTGATATTTTTGCTTGATGCTATTTTTGTCGGTATGCAAAATCGTTGTCAAGATTCTCAAACCTTAAAATCAGGCCAGCCGGCAATTGGCGGGTGAAAATTTCAATCAATTCCCATTCCTCACATCAAACTATGCATATAACAATAGCTTTTATGCTGAATGACGGCTATCCGGCTGTCCCTATCCAAAAATTGAGAAATCCATAAGTGTCCCTACCTACTTTGCGCCGAAGCAATACGAATCAAAAAGAACTACGAATGGGGACTTAGAATAATTTTTCATTTTTCCCAACTTTGAAAATAATCACTTGAAAAAAATCTTAGAATCCAAAGAATAGTATACTTGATCGTTCTACAAGTCGAAAATTGGAAAAATAAGTGATATTTTTGCTTGATGCTATTTTTGTCGGTATGCAAAAATAGCATCACAGAATTTTTAATTGTAAAAAATATATATTCATATATAATTGAATGCATAAAATTAAACTAAATTCTATATAACTAATTTATAATTTACCAAGTAACCGATATTATTAATTTTTATTGATGACTTGAAACGTTGATCCTATTTTTGTTGGTATGCAAAAATAGCATCACAGAATTTTTAATTAAAAAAAATATATATTCATATATAATTGAATGCATAAAATTAAACTAGATTCCATACAACTATTTTATAGTTTATCAAGTAACCGATATTATTAATTTTCAATGATGTCTTGGAACGTTGATGCTATTTTTGTTGGTATGCAAAAATAGCATCACAGAATTTTTAATTGAAAAAAATTATATTCATATATAATTGAATGCATAAAATTAAACTAAATTCTATACAAATAATTTATATTTTATCAAGTAACCGACATTATTAATTTTCAATGGTGTCTTGGAACGTTGATCCTATTTTTGTTGGTATGCAAAAATAGCATCACAGAATTTTTAATTAAAAAAAATATATATTCATATATAATTGAATCCATAAAATTAAACTAAATTCTATACAACTATTTTATAGTTTATCAAGTAACCGATATTATTAATTTTCAATGATGTCTTGGAACGTTGATGCTATTTTTGTTGGTATGCAAAAATAGCATCACAGAATTTTTAATTGAAAAAAATATATATTCAGATATAATTGAATGCATAAAATTAAACTAAATTCTATACAACTAATTTATATTTTATCAAGTAACCAATATTATTAATTTTCAATGATGTCTTGGAACGTTGATGCTATTTTTGTTGGTATGCAAAAATAGCATCACAGAATTTTTAATTGAAAAAAATTATATTCATATATAATTGAATGCATAAAATTAAACTAAATTCTATACAACTAATTTATATTTTATCAAGTAACCGACATTATTAATTTTCAATGGTGTCTTGGAACGTTGATCCTATTTTTGTTGGTATGCAAAAATAGCATCACAGAATTTTTAATTAAAAAAAATATATATTCATATATAATTGAATCCATAAAATTAAACTAAATTCTATACAACTATTTTATAGTTTATCAAGTAACCGATATTATTAATTTTCAATGATGTCTTGGAACGTTGATGCTATTTTTGTTGGTATGCAAAAATAGCATCACAGAATTTTTAATTGAAAAAAATATATATTCAGATATAATTGAATGCATAAAATTAAACTAAATTCTATACAACTAATTTATATTTTATCAAGTAACCGATATTATTAATTTTCAATGATGTCTTGGAACGTTGATGCTATTTTTGTTGGTATGCAAAAATAGCATCACAGAATTTTTCATTGAAAAAAATATATATTCATATATAATTGAATGCCTAAAATAAAAATAAATTCTATGTAACTAATTTATAATTTATCAAGTAACCGATATTATTAATTTTCAATGATGTCTTGGAACGTTGATCCTATTTTTGTTGGTATGCAAAAATAGCATCACAGAATTTTTAATTGAAAAAAATATATATTCATATATTTAAATGTACAAAATTAAAATAAAACCTGTATAACTGATGTATAAATTATCAAGTAACCGATATTATTAATTTTTAAAGATGACTTAAATGTTGATGCTATTTTTGTTGGTATGCAAAAATAGCATCACAGGATTTTTAATTGAAAAAAATTATATTCATATATAATTGAATGCATAAAATTAAACTAAATTCTATACAACTAATTTATATTTTATCAAGTAACCGATATTATTACTTTTCAATGGTGTCTTGGAACGTTGATCCTATTTTTGTTGGTATGCAAAAATAGCATCACAGAATTTTTAATTAAAAAAAATATATATTCATATATAATTGAATCCATAAAATTAAACTAAATTCTATACAACTATTTTATAGTTTATCAAGTAACCGATATTATTAATTTTCAATGATGTCTTGGAACGTTGATGCTATTTTTGTTGGTATGCAAAAATAGCATCACAGAATTTTTAATTGAAAAAAATATATATTCAGATATAATTGAATGCATAAAATTAAACTAAATTCTATACAACTAATTTATATTTTATCAAGTAACCGATATTATTAATTTTCAATGATGTCTTGGAACGTTGATGCTATTTTTGTTGGTATGCAAAAATAGCATCACAGAATTTTTCATTGAAAAAAATATATATTCATATATAATTGAA
>NW_026973917.1:97500-102500 GCF_034640455.1 Diachasmimorpha longicaudata | reverse complement strand
TCGGTATGCAAAATCGTTGTCAAGATTCTCAAACCTTAAAATCAGGCCAGCCGGCAATTGGCGGGTGAAAATTTCAATCAATTCCCATTCCTCACATCAAACTATGCATATAACAATAGCTTTTATGCTGAATGACGGCTATCCGGCTGTCCCTATCCAAAAATTGAGAAATCCATAAGTGTCCCTACCTACTTTGCGCCGAAGCAATACGAATCAAAAAGAACTACGAATGGGGACTTAGAATAATTTTTCATTTTTCCCAACTTTGAAAATAATCACTTGAAAAAAATCTTAGAATCCAAAGAATAGTATACTTGATCGTTCTACAAGTCGAAAATTGGAAAAATAAGTGATATTTTTGCTTGATGCTATTTTTGTCGGTATGCAAAATCGTTGTCAAGATTCTCAAACCTTAAAATCAGGCCAGCCGGCAATTGGCGGGTGAAAATTTCAATCAATTCCCATTCCTCACATCAAACTATGCATATAACAATAGCTTTTATGCTGAATGACGGCTATCCGGCTGTCCCTATCCAAAAATTGAGAAAGCCATAAGTGTCCCTACCTACTTTGCGCCGAAGCAATACGAATCAAAAAGAACTACGAATGGGGACTTAGAATAATTTTTCATTTTTCCCAACTTTGAAAATAATCACTTGAAAAAAATCTTAGAATCCAAAGAATAGTATACTTGATCGTTCTACAAGTCGAAAATTGGAAAAATAAGTGATATTTTTGCTTGATGCTATTTTTGTCGGTATGCAAAATCGTTGTCAAGATTCTCAAACCTTAAAATCAGGCCAGCCGGCAATTGGCGGGTGAAAATTTCAATCAATTCCCATTCCTCACATCAAACTATGCATATAACAATAGCTTTTATGCTGAATGACGGCTATCCGGCTGTCCCTATCCAAAAATTGAGAAATCCATAAGTGTCCCTACCTACTTTGCGCCGAAGCAATACGAATCAAAAAGAACTACGAATGGGGACTTAGAATAATTTTTCATTTTTCCCAACTTTGAAAATAATCACTTGAAAAAAATCTTAGAATCCAAAGAATAGTATACTTGATCGTTCTACAAGTCGAAAATTGGAAAAATAAGTGATATTTTTGCTTGATGCTATTTTTGTCGGTATGCAAAATCGTTGTCAAGATTCTCAAACCTTAAAATCAGGCCAGCCGGCAATTGGCGGGTGAAAATTTCAATCAATTCCCATTCCTCACATCAAACTATGCATATAACAATAGCTTTTATGCTGAATGACGGCTATCCGGCTGTCCCTATCCAAAAATTGAGAAATCCATAAGTGTCCCTACCTACTTTGCGCCGAAGCAATACGAATCAAAAAGAACTACGAATGGGGACTTAGAATAATTTTTCATTTTTCCCAACTTTGAAAATAATCACTTGAAAAAAATCTTAGAATCCAAAGAATAGTATACTTGATCGTTCTACAAGTCGAAAATTGGAAAAATAAGTGATATTTTTGCTTGATGCTATTTTTGTCGGTATGCAAAATCGTTGTCAAGATTCTCAAACCTTAAAATCAGGCCAGCCGGCAATTGGCGGGTGAAAATTTCAATCAATTCCCATTCCTCACATCAAACTATGCATATAACAATAGCTTTTATGCTGAATGACGGCTATCCGGCTGTCCCTATCCAAAAATTGAGAAAGCCATAAGTGTCCCTACCTACTTTGCGCCGAAGCAATACGAATCAAAAAGAACTACGAATGGGGACTTAGAATAATTTTTCATTTTTCCCAACTTTGAAAATAATCACTTGAAAAAAATCTTAGAATCCAAAGAATAGTATACTTGATCGTTCTACAAGTCGAAAATTGGAAAAATAAGTGATATTTTTGCTTGATGCTATTTTTGTCGGTATGCAAAATCGTTGTCAAGATTCTCAAACCTTAAAATCAGGCCAGCCGGCAATTGGCGGGTGAAAATTTCAATCAATTCCCATTCCTCACATCAAACTATGCATATAACAATAGCTTTTATGCTGAATGACGGCTATCCGGCTGTCCCTATCCAAAAATTGAGAAATCCATAAGTGTCCCTACCTACTTTGCGCCGAAGCAATACGAATCAAAAAGAACTACGAATGGGGACTTAGAATAATTTTTCATTTTTCCCAACTTTGAAAATAATCACTTGAAAAAAATCTTAGAATCCAAAGAATAGTATACTTGATCGTTCTACAAGTCGAAAATTGGAAAAATAAGTGATATTTTTGCTTGATGCTATTTTTGTCGGTATGCAAAATCGTTGTCAAGATTCTCAAACCTTAAAATCAGGCCAGCCGGCAATTGGCGGGTGAAAATTTCAATCAATTCCCATTCCTCACATCAAACTATGCATATAACAATAGCTTTTATGCTGAATGACGGCTATCCGGCTGTCCCTATCCAAAAATTGAGAAATCCATAAGTGTCCCTACCTACTTTGCGCCGAAGCAATACGAATCAAAAAGAACTACGAATGGGGACTTAGAATAATTTTTCATTTTTCCCAACTTTGAAAATAATCACTTGAAAAAAATCTTAGAATCCAAAGAATAGTATACTTGATCGTTCTACAAGTCGAAAATTGGAAAAATAAGTGATATTTTTGCTTGATGCTATTTTTGTCGGTATGCAAAATCGTTGTCAAGATTCTCAAACCTTAAAATCAGGCCAGCCGGCAATTGGCGGGTGAAAATTTCAATCAATTCCCATTCCTCACATCAAACTATGCATATAACAATAGCTTTTATGCTGAATGACGGCTATCCGGCTGTCCCTATCCAAAAATTGAGAAATCCATAAGTGTCCCTACCTACTTTGCGCCGAAGCAATACGAATCAAAAAGAACTACGAATGGGGACTTAGAATAATTTTTCATTTTTCCCAACTTTGAAAATAATCACTTGAAAAAAATCTTAGAATCCAAAGAATAGTATACTTGATCGTTCTACAAGTCGAAAATTGGAAAAATAAGTGATATTTTTGCTTGATGCTATTTTTGTCGGTATGCAAAATCGTTGTCAAGATTCTCAAACCTTAAAATCAGGCCAGCCGGCAATTGGCGGGTGAAAATTTCAATCAATTCCCATTCCTCACATCAAACTATGCATATAACAATAGCTTTTATGCTGAATGACGGCTATCCGGCTGTCCCTATCCAAAAATTGAGAAATCCATAAGTGTCCCTACCTACTTTGCGCCGAAGCAATACGAATCAAAAAGAACTACGAATGGGGACTTAGAATAATTTTTCATTTTTCCCAACTTTGAAAATAATCACTTGAAAAAAATCTTAGAATCCAAAGAATAGTATACTTGATCGTTCTACAAGTCGAAAATTGGAAAAATAAGTGATATTTTTGCTTGATGCTATTTTTGTCGGTATGCAAAATCGTTGTCAAGATTCTCAAACCTTAAAATCAGGCCAGCCGGCAATTGGCGGGTGAAAATTTCAATCAATTCCCATTCCTCACATCAAACTATGCATATAACAATAGCTTTTATGCTGAATGACGGCTATCCGGCTGTCCCTATCCAAAAATTGAGAAATCCATAAGTGTCCCTACCTACTTTGCGCCGAAGCAATACGAATCAAAAAGAACTACGAATGGGGACTTAGAATAATTTTTCATTTTTCCCAACTTTGAAAATAATCACTTGAAAAAAATCTTAGAATCCAAAGAATAGTATACTTGATCGTTCTACAAGTCGAAAATTGGAAAAATAAGTGATATTTTTGCTTGATGCTATTTTTGTCGGTATGCAAAATCGTTGTCAAGATTCTCAAACCTTAAAATCAGGCCAGCCGGCAATTGGCGGGTGAAAATTTCAATCAATTCCCATTCCTCACATCAAACTATGCATATAACAATAGCTTTTATGCTGAATGACGGCTATCCGGCTGTCCCTATCCAAAAATTGAGAAATCCATAAGTGTCCCTACCTACTTTGCGCCGAAGCAATACGAATCAAAAAGAACTACGAATGGGGACTTAGAATAATTTTTCATTTTTCCCAACTTTGAAAATAATCACTTGAAAAAAATCTTAGAATCCAAAGAATAGTATACTTGATCGTTCTACAAGTCGAAAATTGGAAAAATAAGTGATATTTTTGCTTGATGCTATTTTTGTCGGTATGCAAAAATAGCATCACAGAATTTTTAATTGTAAAAAATATATATTCATATATAATTGAATGCATAAAATTAAACTAAATTCTATATAACTAATTTATAATTTACCAAGTAACCGATATTATTAATTTTTATTGATGACTTGAAACGTTGATCCTATTTTTGTTGGTATGCAAAAATAGCATCACAGAATTTTTAATTAAAAAAAATATATATTCATATATAATTGAATGCATAAAATTAAACTAGATTCCATACAACTATTTTATAGTTTATCAAGTAACCGATATTATTAATTTTCAATGATGTCTTGGAACGTTGATGCTATTTTTGTTGGTATGCAAAAATAGCATCACAGAATTTTTAATTGAAAAAAATTATATTCATATATAATTGAATGCATAAAATTAAACTAAATTCTATACAAATAATTTATATTTTATCAAGTAACCGACATTATTAATTTTCAATGGTGTCTTGGAACGTTGATCCTATTTTTGTTGGTATGCAAAAATAGCATCACAGAATTTTTAATTAAAAAAAATATATATTCATATATAATTGAATCCATAAAATTAAACTAAATTCTATACAACTATTTTATAGTTTATCAAGTAACCGATATTATTAATTTTCAATGATGTCTTGGAACGTTGATGCTATTTTTGTTGGTATGCAAAAATAGCATCACAGAATTTTTAATTGAAAAAAATATATATTCAGATATAATTGAATGCATAAAATTAAACTAAATTCTATACAACTAATTTATATTTTATCAAGTAACCAATATTATTAATTTTCAATGATGTCTTGGAACGTTGATGCTATTTTTGTTGGTATGCAAAAA
>NW_026973917.1:82500-85000 GCF_034640455.1 Diachasmimorpha longicaudata | reverse complement strand
TTGGTATGCAAAAATAGCATCACAGAATTTTTAATTAAAAAAAATACATATTCATATATAATTGAATGCATAAAATTAAACTAGATTCCATACAACTATTTTATAGTTTATCAAGTAACCGATATTATTAATTTTTAAAGATGACTTAAATGTTGATGCTATTTTTGTTGGTATGCAAAAATAGCATCACAGGATTTTTAATTGAAAAAAATTATATTCATATATAATTGAATGCATAAAATTAAACTAAATTCTATACAACTAATTTATATTTTATCAAGTAACCGATATTATTACTTTTCAATGGTGTCTTGGAACTTTGATCCTATTTTTGTTGGTATGCAAAAATAGCATCACAGAATTTTTAATTAAAAAAAATATATATTCATATATAATTGAATCCATAAAATTAAACTAAATTCTATACAACTATTTTATAGTTTATCAAGTAACCGATATTATTAATTTTCAATGATGTCTTGGAACGTTGATGCTATTTTTGTTGGTATGCAAAAATAGCCTCACAGAATTTTTAATTGAAAAAAATATATATTCAGATATAATTGAATGCATAAAATTAAACTAAATTCTATACAACTAATTTATATTTTATCAAGTAACCGATATTATTAATTTTCAATGATGTCTTGGAACGTTGATGCTATTTTTGTTGGTATGCAAAAATAGCATCACAGAATTTTTCATTGAAAAAAATATATATTCATATATAATTGAATGCCTAAAATAAAAATAAATTCTATGTAACTAATTTATAATTTATCAAGTAACCGATATTATTAATTTTTAATGATGACTTGAAACGTTGATGCTATTTTTGTTGGTATGCAAAAATAGCATCACAGAATTTTTAATTGAAAAAAATATATATTCATATATTTAAATGTACAAAATTAAAATAAAACCTGTATAACTGATGTATAAATTATCAAGTAACCGATATTATTAATTTTTAATGATGACTTAAATGTTGATGCTAATTTTGTTGGTATGCAAAAATAGCATCACAGGATTTTTAATTGAAAAAAATTATATTCATATATAATTGAATGCATAAAATTAAACTAAATTCTATACAACTAATTTATATTTTATCAAGTAACCGATATTATTACTTTTCAATGGTGTCTTGGAACGTTGATCCTATTTTTGTTGGTATGCAAAAATAGCATCACAGAATTTTTAATTGAAAAAAATATATATTCAGATATAATTGAATGCATAAAATTAAACTAAATTCTATACAACTAATTTATATTTTATCAAGTAACCGATATTATTAATTTTCAATGATGTCTTGGAACGTTGATGCTATTTTTGTTGGTATGCAAAAATAGCACCACAGAATTTTTCATTGAAAAAAATATATATTCATATATAATTGAATGCCTAAAATAAAAATAAATTCTATGTAACTAATTTATAATTTATCAAGTAACCGATATTATTAATTTTTAATGATGACTTGAAACGTTGATGCTATTTTTGTTGGTATGCAAAAATAGCATCACAGAATTTTTAATTGAAAAAAATATATATTCATATATTTAAATGTACAAAATTAAAATAAAACCTGTATAACTGATGTATAAATTATCAAGTAACCGATATTATTAATTTTTAATGATGACTTAAATGTTGATGCTATTTTTGTTGGTATGCAAAAATAGCATCACAGGATTTTTAATTAAAAAAAAATATATATTTGTATATAATTGAATGCACACAATTATGATAAATTCCCTTTTATATATAATTAATTTATTATTCAATATTTATTCATATAAAGGTTGACAATGTAATCATGGAACGGGCAATATATTCTATGTTCAGGCGGTCGAAGTGGACCTACAGGTACAAGTACGCGGGACTCTTGATGCACGTGTTTTATACTAGGTCGGGCAATGGCTTCGCTTCCCATACCCAAGTATACTTCGCTTATAGTATAGCACAGCATTGCCACGAGTCCAAGTCGAAGACAGAATGACTCTCTATGTGGTACGCGCTACGGCGTTTGATATTTCGTGTGTAAAAGGATATAATATTATTACTTTTTCACTCATTTTTTTTTTAACAGAGCGTTAACTTACTTCACTCCAAGTAAAATTATAAAGTTGTCAAAATGAAAAAAGTTATTTCTTATAACCATGTCGTTTAAAAATCTAACGATGAATGTTTTCACATTTACAAATGTGGATGAGAGGAAAGTGTTTGAAATTAAAATCAGCAAAACACCTCAAAATGTATTTGATGTTAATAAAACAAATACAAAATAAAATGTGTTGCACATTTAATTTAAAAAATGTGTTATATCAACACCTAATAAAATGAAAAGAGTTTCATATTTTAAAAGAAAAAAAATCGAAGCTCCCTGGTTGATCCTGCCAGTAGTGATATGCTTGTCTCAAAGATTAAGCCATGCATGTCTCAGTACATGCCGAATTAAGGTGAAACCGCGAATGGCTCATTAAATCAGTTATGG
>NW_026973917.1:72500-77500 GCF_034640455.1 Diachasmimorpha longicaudata | reverse complement strand
CGAAAGGGAATCCGGTTCCAATTCCGGAACCCGGCAGCGGAACCGCATACAATTCGGGCCCTCGTAAGAGTGTTCGTCGGGGTAACCCAAAATGACCTGGAGACGCCGTCGGGAGATCCAGAAAGAGTTTTCTTTTCTGTATAAGCGTTCGAGTTCCCTGGAAACTTTTAGCAAGGAGATAGGGTTTGGAACGCGAAGAGCACCGCAGTTGCGGCGGTGTCTGGATATCACACGTGAGTGTTGAAAATCCAGGAGAGGGCCACGTGGAGGTGTCGCGCCGGTTCGTACCCATATCCGCAGCAGGTCTCCAAGGTAAAGAGCCTCTAGTCGAGAGATTAATGTAGGTAAGGGAAGTCGGCAAATTGGATCCGTAACTTCGGAATAAGGATTGGCTCTGAGGAGCGGGGCGTGTCGGGCTTGGTCGGGAAGTGGGTTTGGCTAACGTGCCGGGCCTGGGCGAGGTGAATGGATCAGTAATGTTTCAGAATCCGAGCTCGGTCCCGTGCCTTGGCCTCCCACGGATCTTCCTTGCTGCGAGGCTTCTGTGATACTTCACCGTGTCGTAGTCGTTCTCTTCGGCCGCCATTCAACGCTCAGCTCAGAACTGGCACGGACTAGGAGAATCCGACTGTCTAATTAAAACAAAGCATTGCGATGGCCCTAGCGGGTGATGACGCAATGTGATTTCTGCCCAGTGCTCTGAATGTCAACGTGAAGAAATTCAAAAAAGCGCGGGTAAACGGCGGGAGTAACTATGACTCTCTTAAGGTAGCCAAATGCCTCGTCATCTAATTAGTGACGCGCATGAATGGATTAACGACGATTCTCGCTGTCCCTACCTACGTCCCGCAGGGGGTGTAATGGCGGGTAAAACCGCCCTTACACACGGGGTGTGACGACCCCGCGGTCCCTGAGTCGAACTTGGTGTAGGGATTGGGATCCCCTTTTGGGGGGTCTCAATAATTATACCAAGGGGGGGTTGCGGGTGCAGGGTGAATCCCTGTGCCCAGGGGGGGTTTCGGTGGGGGGGGTCGCGAATTGGGTCGCGTGGGAGGGCGAAATCGGCCGGTGGAGGGGTGGTTCCACGTGGTGGAGGGGTGGGCCCACGTGGTGGAGGGCGAGATCGGCGGGTGGTGGGCCGCGAGACCTACCTATTGGGGGGTTTGGAGGGGGAGGGTCGCGGTGTGGTGGGCCGGACTTCGGGAGACGCGAGGGAGGGAGAAAGCGGTTGGTGGAGGGGTGGTTCCACGTGGTGGTGGGCGGAATCGGTTGGTGGACGGGTAATTCCACGCGTGGGTGGGGGTTCGGGGGGACTGGCTGCTTCGCAGTGCGAAGGGCATGGACGCTGCGGTTCTCGCAAGTAGTTCCAGCCACGCGTTAGTAGTCGGAACCTCCCGCAACGGTGGAGGCCGGCGAAAACGCGACGCCACACGTGGGGGTTGGGTCAGTGGGTGGGTATCCCTCGGAAAAGGGACGGTTCGCGGGGTGGCGCGGGGGAGGGGGGACTGGCTGCTTCGCAGTGCGAAGGGCATGGACACTGCGGTTCTCGCAACTTGTTCCAGCCACGCATTAGTAGTCGGAACCTCCCGCAACGGTGGAGGCCGGCGAAAACGCGACGCCACACGTGGGGGTTGGGTCAGGGGGAGTGGGTGGGTATTCCTCGGGAAAGGGACGGTTCGCGGGGTGGGTCGTCGGGTGGGATGGGTGGGTTCCCCCTTTCTGTGGGTCTGCTCCCTCTCTGCTCCTCTTTCGAGGGGAGTCGAGGCGGAGCACTCCTTCAGCGCCTCCACCGGGCCCCGATCCGAGCTCCTCAGCTCGGCGGGAACCGGAAGGCCCCCTCCCAGGGACGGCGCCCAGCGTCCCGAGCTACCCAGCTCGGTGCCGCGGGGAACCGCCCCCTCTAATCCTTAACCCTCTTATTTTCACTTTTGTTTTTACTTTTCAGCTTTTCAGCTCCTGCCTTTTGGCACGGCCGGCGACCGTCTCGTCAACAAACTTCAACCATGGCAGAGCATCTTTGCAAATTCATTCCGGAGGCTAAACTGCCCCCAATCGGATCTCCGGGGGGGCACAATGATGCGTCCGTCGTGCGGCGAAGTCTGCGCATCGCTTCCCAGCATGCCAGAGGACCAGCTACAGCGACTACATCGAGGGACCCAAGGAGGGTGGTGCCCTCAAGGGTTCGTAGTCGCCCGCCGTGCGCCGGGGTACTGCCCTCCCGACGAGGGAAAGGTTCCAGCCTTCGCGCTGTCCACGAGGACGTCGAGGACGTCGCAGACATCGCGGGACTGACTGCGCAGCCGAGTCAGCCAACGCCGGGATCTTCAAGATCATCAACCGGTGAGTCCACTCATTTATTAGGTAGGGTTCGCGAGTGCCAAGTTAGATTAAGTAGGATCGATAGTCATCGCGTCGCGACCGGAGGCTCACCGGTACCCCCCGTTCCAATAGGTCATCCTCCCCGGACCCCTGCGATCGAGGGACCGGGCGCGCAACGCGACGTTAGAATACTGCAATTGAACATGTCCCGCTCAATTGCAGTAACCGGGGAGGTCTTCCATTTAATTCGCAAAGAGCGTCTGGACATATTGTTGCTCCAGGAGCCGTATGCCATTCGTGAGGCGAACACCTGGGCCATCCGCGGCCTAGGAGTCGGAATGCGTATCGCCGCGAGCTCAACGGAGCGACCGTGGGCGGCCGTCGTTGCGTGCAACTCCATCGTGGAGATTGCTTACGTGTCCCAATTAAGTAATGCACATTGCGTTTGTGCTGAAGCCCGCGTCCCCGGTGGATCCTTCTTCGTCGTCTCCAGTTATTTTCAATACTCGGACGACATAGAAATCCACCTGAGGCAGCTTGAAAAGGTTCTTAGCTGTCTCAGGGGTCGCCGCGTTCTGGTGGCGGCCGATTCCAACGCCCAACACTCCCTTTGGAGCCCCAGGACCACTGACCGCGGTGTCCTCCTGGGTGAGCTCATCGAGTCTTTCGGTCTCCGCGTCGCGAATGATGCTAGGCAGGGCCCAACCTTCAGGAGTGCCGCAGGTACGTCGTTCATCGACGTCACACTGGCCACCCCTGGCATGTATAAATTCATACGTGCATGGAGGTTGGAGGACGAGTGGTCCACCGGTGACCACACGTCGGTTTTCTTTCGTTTAGCGATCCGGAGTTCCTCACAGCGCGTCAATAACTCGGGAGTCGGCGAGGGCTCTACCATGCGGTTCAACGTTCGTCGGGCCGACTGGGAAAAGTTCGAGGCGACCCTCGATGAGGAGGCCCGTGAGAAACTCGTGGACCATCCGCTGGATTCTACAGCGGATGTTGAGAGAATGGCAGAAGTACTGGGTGACGTACTCACCAAAGCCTGCCAAGATTCGATGCCGCGCCGCAGACATTACCGTCGCGCGAATCCGTGGTGGACCGAGGAGCTCACCAGCAAACGCAAGCTGGTCAGTCGTCTCCGTAACGGCTACCGAAGGGAGACTAACCCTGACGCGCGAAAAATTAAACAGAATAGGTATCGTGTAGTCCTGCGGTCGTACACCAGGCTACTTAGGACATGTAAAGAAAATAGCTGGCGCGGTTACATAACAACAGAAAGCAACGCGAACCCCTGGGGCTTCCATTACAAATATGCCGCTGATAAATTGCGTGTAGGCACGGTACTCAGCACCCTTAGAACCGCGAATGGCACGACACTTACAATGCGTGAGACTGCTGAGGTACTGTTGGACACACACGTACCCGACGACGACCCCAACGCCGACACACCGGAACAGACAGACATCCGCGAACGCGTGAAGAACCTAAGGGTTCAAACCGAGGACGCACGAGACTTGACGGACGACCAACTTAAGGGTCTCGTAAAGACCCTTAAGAACGACAAAGCCCCAGGATGCGATTTAGTTGAAGTTAGGGTCCTAAAAGTCGCGGTCATGAGGATGCCTCACATCTTCACGCGACTCTTCAACGCCTGCCTTAAGCACGGCGTTTTCCCCACCGTTTGGAAAGTCGGCACACTTCGTGCTCTCCTCAAAGGAGTTCACAAGGATGTGTCCGACCCCAAATCCTACCGTCCCATTTGCCTCTTGTCGGTTGTCGGGAAATTTTTCGAAAAGGTCCTGCACGGGATCCTTATGGCGAAAGTCCTTACTGAGGACAAAGTATCAGGACGTCAATATGGCTTTCTGCCTGGACGCTCCACGGAAGACGCGATAGTAGAGTTGCGTGAATTAGTCGAACGCGGTAACGACAAGAGGTACGTCATTGGACTCCTTTTCGATATTTCAGGAGCCTTTGACAACGTGTGGTGGCCCCTAGTCCTCCAGTCTTTGGCGGATCGAGACTGTCCGAAGAATGTCTTTGAAGTGCTCCGGAGCTACTTTGACAATCGGACTGTCAAGATCGCCTGGAGCGACCAAGAGGTTTCCAAGCCGGCCACCCGGGGCTGTCCACAAGGATCAGTCCTGGGCCCCGCTTGCTGGAATCTCATGTTCGATGCCCTCCTCAAGAGCATCGAGCAGAATTTTGGCGATATCGAAGTCGCCTACGCGGACGACCTTATCGCGGTCGTATCGGCCGACTCGCGTAAGGAAATAGAGAGGATAGGCCGAGCCGTCGCCGAACACATCGCGTCGTGGTGCGCGTCAGCGAAGCTCGAACTGTCGAGGAGCAAGACAGAGGCAATTGTCCTGTCATGCAACTCGCAGAAGAGAGCGCCGCTGGTGCGGTACAGGTGGGATCGGGCGCGAAGGACACGCCGACGCGTGAAACCGGTGTTGGATATCCGCCCACCCGAGATTAGGCTCGACGGGGAGAAAATTAAATTCAAGGAGAGCGTGAGGTACCTCGGGGTACATTTTAATAGAAACATGCGGGTCCGGACCCATACAAAATATATACAGGAAAAGGCTAGAGTCCTTTTCACTCGGCTATCGGCCCTAATGCACAAGCATTGGGGGCTCCGATACCGATCGGTTAAAGTCGTTTTTCAGGGCGTT
>NW_026973917.1:65000-67500 GCF_034640455.1 Diachasmimorpha longicaudata | reverse complement strand
TCATTTTTCCCAACTTTGAAAATAATCACTTGAAAAAAATCTTAGAATCCAAAGAATAGTATACTTGATCGTCCTACAAGTCGAAAATTAGAAAAATAAGTGATATTTTTGCTTGATGCTATTTTTGTTGGTATGCAAAATCATTGTCAAGATTCTCAAACCTTAAAATCAGGCCAGCCGGCAATTGGCGGGTGAAAATTTCAATCAATTCCCATTCCTCACATCAAACTATGCATATAACAATAGCTTTTATGCTGAATGACGGCTATCCGGCTGTCCCTATCCAAAAATTGAGAAATCCATAAGTGTCCCTACCTACTTTGCGCCGAAGCAATACGAATCAAAAAGAACTACGAATGGGGACTTAGAATAATTTTTCATTTTTCCCAACTTTGAAAATAATCACTTGAAAAAAATCTTAGAATCCAAAGAATAGTATACTTGATCGTTCTACAAGTCGAAAATTGGAAAAATAAGTGATATTTTTGCTTGATGCTATTTTTGTCGGTATGCAAAATCATTGTCAAGATTCTCAAACCTTAAAATCAGGCCAGCCGGCAATTGGCGGGTGAAAATTTCAATCAATTCCCATTCCTCACATCAAACTATGCATATAACAATAGCTTTTATGCTGAATGACGGCTATCCGGCTGTCCCTATCCAAAAATTGAGAAATCCATAAGTGTCCCTACCTACTTTGCGCCGAAGCAATACGAATCAAAAAGAACTACGAATGGGGACTTAGAATAATTTTTCATTTTTCCCAACTTTGAAAATAATCACTTGAAAAAAATCTTAGAATCCAAAGAATAGTATACTTGATCGTTCTACAAGTCGAAAATTGGAAAAATAAGTGATATTTTTGCTTGATGCTATTTTTGTCGGTATGCAAAATCGTTGTCAAGATCCTCAAACCTTAAAATCAGGCCAGCCGGCAATTGGCGGGTGAAAATTTCAATCAATTCCCATTCCTCACATCAAACTATGCATATAACAATAGCTTTTACGCTGAATGACGGCTATCCGGCTGTCCCTATCCAAAAATTGAGAAAGCCATAAGTGTCCCTACCTACTTTGCGCCGAAGCAATACGAATCAAAAAGAACTACGAATGGGGACTTAGAATAATTTTTCATTTTTCCCAACTTTGAAAATAATCACTTGAAAAAAATCTTAGAATCCAAAGAATAGTATACTTGATCGTTCTACAAGTCGAAAATTGGAAAAATAAGTGATATTTTTGCTTGATGCTATTTTTGTCGGTATGCAAAATCGTTGTCAAGATTCTCAAACCTTAAAATCAGGCCAGCCGGCAATTGGCGGGTGAAAATTTCAATCAATTCCCATTCCTCACATCAAACTATGCATATAACAATAGCTTTTATGCTGAATGACGGCTATCCGGCTGTCCCTATCCAAAAATTGAGAAAGCCATAAGTGTCCCTACCTACTTTGCGCCGAAGCAATACGAATCAAAAAGAACTACGAATGGGGACTTAGAATAATTTTTCATTTTTCCCAACTTTGAAAATAATCACTTGAAAAAAATCTTAGAATCCAAAGAATAGTATACTTGATCGTTCTACAAGTCGAAAATTGGAAAAATAAGTGATATTTTTGCTTGATGCTATTTTTGTCGGTATGCAAAATCATTGTCAAGATTCTCAAACCTTAAAATCAGGCCAGCCGGCAATTGGCGGGTGAAAATTTCAATCAATTCCCATTCCTCACATCAAATTATGCATATAACAATAGCTTTTATGCTGAATGACGGCTATCCGGCTGTCCCTATCCAAAAATTGAGAAATCCATAAGTGTCCCTACCTACTTTGCGCCGAAGCAATACGAATCAAAAAGAACTACGAATGGGGACTTAGAATAATTTTTCATTTTTCCCAACTTTGAAAATAATCACTTGAAAAAAATCTTAGAATCCAAAGAATAGTATACTTGATCGTCCTACAAGTCGAAAATTAGAAAAATAAGTGATATTTTTGCTTGATGCTATTTTTGTTGGTATGCAAAAATAGCATCACAGAATTTTTAATTGAAAAAAATTATATTCATGTATAATTGAATGCATAAAATTAAACTAAATTCTATATAACTAATTTATAATTTATCAGGTAACCGATATTATTAATTTTTAGTGATGACTTGAAAAGTTGATGCTATTTTTGTTGGTATGCAAAAATAGCATCACAGAATTTTTAATTGTAAAAAATATATATTCATATATAATTGAATGCATAAAATTAAACTAAATTCTATATAACTAATTTATAATTTACCAAGTAACCGATATTATTAATTTTTATTGATGACTTGAAACGTTGATCCTATTTTTGTTGGTATGCAAAAATAGCATCACAGAATTTTTAATTAAAAAAAATATATATTCATATATAATTGAATGCATAAAATTAAACTAGATTCCATACAACTATTTTATAGTTTATCAAGTAACCGATATTATTAATTTTCAATGATGTCTTGGAACG
>NW_026973917.1:50000-55000 GCF_034640455.1 Diachasmimorpha longicaudata | reverse complement strand
GTGAGGAGAGGCGTTCGGCAGGGTGACCCAATGAGTACTATAATCTTCTCGTTGGTCACTGATCGTGTGCTGCAATCCGTGCCATCATCCGTCGGGTATCAGATGGGATCCGACCATCTTTTGAATGCCATCGCTTACGCCGATGATATTTGTCTGGTATCATCGTCAACCACCGGAATGTCAGCGGCGTTGATCGCGGTTGAGGACGCGGCCGGCCGTCAGGGGCTCGCATTTAACACATCGAAATGCGTGGCCACCTCCATTGTGCCGTCGGGGCGGGAAAAGAAGGTCAAAATAGTGACCTCTCCCCAGTTCAGGCTTCGTGACGGCTTATCCATAAAGCAGTTGGGCCCCACCGAGGAGTGGCGATACCTCGGTGTCAATCTTAGCCCAGCTGGCCTGAAGAGGGTTTCTCCGTCCGTGGAGGTGGAGCTGGAGCGTATCACGCGAGCTCCCCTGAAACCGCAGCAGCGACTGGTCATCTTGCGCTGCTTCCTGATACCCAGATACTACCATCGTCTGGTGTTGGCCGGTTGTACCCTGAAGGTCCTGCGTGCCCTGGACCTTCAGGTGAGAGCGGCGGTTCGCAGATGGTTGCGTTTCCCGAAGGATGTACCGGTATCCTATTTCCATACTGCCTGCAGAGATGGGGGTCTGGGTATCCCCTCATTCTTCACGTCCATCCCTGGCCTGATGCGTGATAGGCTCATGACGATGGAGCATTCTTCATTCCAAGCGGTGAGGGGTGCATACGAATCGGAGTGGGTCCAGAGCCGTATTCATTGGACTGATAGAGCCTTGAACCCGAATGGGGAGAGGCTCTACAGCCGTGAATTGCGGCACAAGCATTGGGCTGGCAAACTTTACAGCTCTGTGGATGGCAAAGAGTTGAGGGAATGTGGGCGGACGTCGGCTTCAACGAGATGGGTTGGTGCGGGGGTATCGGGCGTGCCTGGAAGGGATTATGTTCAGTACCACCACATCCGCATCAACTGTCTCCCCACCCTGGTCCGTACGTCGCGCGGTGAGCGGCGCCTGCACGCTAGCATCAAGTGCCGGGCTGGGTGTGCTTGCACGGAGACTGCCGCGCACGTGATCCAATCCTGTTTCCGTACACACGGGGGCAGGGTTAAGCGGCATGATGCCGTGTGCAGGACCCTCGCCGAACATCTGCGATCTCGTGCCATGGAGGTTCTGGTAGAGCCGCATCTTCGCACGGGAGAAGGGTTGAGGAAGCCTGACCTTTTGGTTAAGTGGGGTACTCGGGGCCTTATTGTCGACGCTCAGATAGTGTCTGGTGGTCCTCCGCTCGACAGCAGTCATCGGAGGAAGGTGGCAAAGTACGACACATCGGAGGTGAAGCAGGTGGCAGCTGCTGCCCTCGATGTGCCACCGACGTCGGTGACCGTCACTTCGTGCACCATCTCGTGGAGGGGTGTATGGAGTGGGGCGTCTGCTGACTCATTACGAGCCGATCTGGGCGTGCCAATGGGGCTATTAAGTGGTATAGCGACGCGGGTTATGCAGGGGTCCCACACGAACTGGACCCGTTGGGGCCTGATGACATCTAGGGCTCCGAGAGCGCGTGTGGGGGTGGGCTAATCTGGATTTCGCCCCCATCGCAGTTGGTTACCTGCGCCAAAGTCCCTGCGAACGACACCGTGCAGGGCTTAAGATCTTTAATTCGGCAGCAGGAAATAGAGCCGTCGCCCCCGAGGATATCGGTGGGTAAGAGAAGGGGTTTTAGTGGGTATGCTGTCCGCAGTGACTCCCACACTACCTTAGCATCACTGCTAAGGTGCCTATAAAAGGTTTCCCCTTCTTAAAAAAAAAAAAAAAAAAAAAAATAGCCAAATGCCTCGTCATCTAATTAGTGACGCGCATGAATGGATTAACGACGATTCTCGCTGTCCCTACCTACTTCCCGCAGGGGGTGTAATGGCGGATAAAACCGCCCTTACACACGGGGTGTGACGACCCCGCGGTCCCTGAGTCGAACTTGGTGTAAGGATTGGGATCCCCCTTTTGGGGGGTCTCAATAATTACACCTAGGGGGGTTGCGGGTGCAGGGTGAGTCCCTGTACCCATGGGGGGTTTCGGAGGGTGGGGGTCGCGAATTGGGTCGCGAGGGAGGGCGAAATCGCCCGGTGGAGGGGTGGTTCCACGTGGTGGAGGGGTGGTCCCACGGGTCGGAGGGCGGAATCGGTTGGTGGACGGGGAATTCCACGCGCGGGTGGGGGTTCGGGGGGACAGGCTGCTTCGCAGTGCGAAGGGCATGGACACTGCGGTTCTCGCAAGTGGTTCCAGCCACGCGTTAGTAGTCGGAACCTCCCGCAACGGTGGAGGCCGGCGAAAACGCGACGCCACACGTGGGGGTTGGGCCAGGGGGAGTGGGTGGGTATCCCTCGGAAAAGGGACGGTTCGCGGGGTGGTGCGGGGGAGGGGGGACTGGCTGCTTCGCAGTGCGAAGGGCATGGACATTGCGGTTCTCGCAACTAGTTCCAGCCACGCGCTAGTAGTTGGAACCTCCCGCAACGGTGGAGGCCGGCGAAAACGCGACGCCACACGTGGGGCTGGGTCTCAGGGGGAGTGGGTGGGTATCCCTCGGGAAAGGGACGGTTCGCGGGGTGGGTCGTCGGGTGGGATGGGTGGGTTCCCCCTTTCTGTGGGTCTGCTCCCTCTCTGCTCCTCTTTCGAGGGGAGTCGAGGCGGAGCACTCCTTCAGCGCCTCCACCGGGCCCCGATCCGAGCTCCCCAGCTCGGCGGGAACCGGAAGGCCCCCTCCCAGGGACGGTGCTCAGCGTCCCGAGCTACCCAGCTCGGTGCCGCGGGGAACCGCCCCATCTAACCCTTAGTCCTCTTATTCATTCTTTTTCTTTTACTTTTCAGCCTTTCAGCTATTGCCTTTCGGCACGGCCGGCGACCGTCTCGTCCACTTCTAACCATGGCAGAGCATCTATTGAAAACAATTCCGGAGTCTAAGCTGCCCCCAATCGGATCTCCGGGGGGGCACAATGATGCGTCCGTCGTGCGGCGAAGTCTGCGCATCGCTTCCCAGCATGCCAGAGGAACAACACCAGCAGCGACTACATCGAGGGACCCAAGGAGGGTGGTGCCCTCAAGGGTTCGTAGTCGCCCGCCGTGCGCCGGGGTACTGCCCTCCCGACGAGGGAAAGGTTCCAGCCTTCGTGCTGTCCACGAGGACGTCGCAGAGGACGAAGGAGTGACTGCGCATCCGAGCCAGCCAACGCCGGGATCTTCAAGATCATCAACCGGTGAGTCCACTCATTTATTAGGTAGGGTTCGCGAGTGCCAAGTTAGTCTATGTAGGATCGATAGTCATCGCGTCGCGACCGGAGGCTCACCGGTACCCCCCGTTCCAATAGGTCATCCTCCCCGGACCCCTGCGATCGAGGGACCGGGCGCGCAACGCGACGTTAGAATACTGCAATTGAACATGTCCCGCTCAATTGCAGTAACCGGGGAGGTCTTCCAGTTAATTCGCAAAGAGCGTCTGGACATATTGTTGCTCCAAGAGCCGTATGCCATTCGTGAGGCGAACACCTGGGCCATCCGCGGCCTAGGAGTCGGAATGCGTATTGCCGCGAGCTCAACGGAGCGACCGTGGGCGGCCGTCGTTGCGTGCAACTCCATCGTGGAGATTGCTTACGTGTCCCAATTAAGTAATGCACATTGCGTTTGTGCTGAAGCCCGCGTCCCCGGTGGATCCTTCTTCGTCGTCTCCAGTTATTTTCAATACTCGGACGACATAGAAATCCACCTGAGGCAGCTTGAAAAGGTTCTCAGCTGTCTCAGGGGTCGCCGCGTTCTGGTGGCGGCCGATTCGAACGCCCAACACTCCCTTTGGAGCCCCAGGACCACTGACCGTGGTGTCCTCCTGGGTGAGCTCATAGAGTCTTTCGGTCTCCGCGTCGCGAATGATGCTAGGCAGGGCCCAACCTTCAGGAGTGCCGCAGGTACGTCGTTCATCGACGTCACACTGGCCACCCCTGGCATGTATAAATTCATACGTGCATGGAGGTTGGAGGACGAGTGGTCCACCGGTGACCACACGTCGGTTTTCTTTCGTTTAGCAATCCGCAGTTCCTCACAGCGCGTCAATAACTCGGGAGTCGGCGAGGGCTCTACCATGCGGTTCAACGTTCGTCGGGCCGACTGGGAAAAGTTCGAGGCGACCCTCGATGAGGAGGCCCGTGAGAAACTCGTGGACCATCCGCTGGATTCTACAGCGGATGTTGAGAGAATGGCAGAAGTACTGGGTGACGTACTCACCAAAGCCTGCCAAGATTCGATGCCGCGCCGCAGACATTACCGTCGCGCGAATCCGTGGTGGACCGAGGAGCTGACCAGCAAACGCAAACTGGTCAGTCGTCTCCGAAACGGCTACCGAAGGGAGACTAACCCTGACGCGCGAAAAATTAAACAGAGTAGGTATCGTGTAGTCCTGCGATCGTATACCAGGCTACTTAGGACAACTAAAGAAAATAGCTGGCGCGGTTACATAACGACCGAAAGTAATGCGAATCCCTGGGGCTTCCATTATAAATACGCGGCTGATAAATTACGTGTAGGCACGGTACTCAGCACACTTAGAACCGCGAATGGCACGACACTTACAATGCGTGAGACTGCTGAGGTACTGTTGGACACACACGTACCTGACGATGACCCCAACGAAGACACACCCGAACAGACTGACATCCGTGAACGCGCGAGGAACTTAACGGTCCAGACAGAGGACGCACGAGACTTGACGGACGACCAACTTAAGGGTCTCGTAAAGACCCTTAAGAACGACAAAGCCCCAGGATGCGATCTAGTTGAAGTTAGGGTCCTAAAAGTCGCGGTCATGAGGATGCCTCACATCTTCACGCGACTCTTCAACGCCTGCCTTAAGCACGGCGTTTTCCCCACCGTTTGGAAAGTCGGCACACTTCGTGCTCTCCTCAAAGGAGTTCACAAGGATGTGTCCGACCCCA
>NW_026973917.1:42500-45000 GCF_034640455.1 Diachasmimorpha longicaudata | reverse complement strand
AACCGACATTATTAATTTTCAATGGTGTCTTGGAACGTTGATCCTATTTTTGTTGGTATGCAAAAATAGCATCACAGAATTTTTAATTAAAAAAAATATATATTCATATATAATTGAATCCATAAAATTAAACTAAATTCTATACAACTATTTTATAGTTTATCAAGTAACCGATATTATTAATTTTCAATGATGTCTTGGAACGTTGATGCTATTTTTGTTGGTATGCAAAAATAGCATCACAGAATTTTTAATTGAAAAAAATATATATTCAGATATAATTGAATGCATAAAATTAAACTAAATTCTATACAACTAATTTATATTTTATCAAGTAACCAATATTATTAATTTTCAATGATGTCTTGGAACGTTGATGCTATTTTTGTTGGTATGCAAAAATAGCATCACAGAATTTTTAATTGAAAAAAATTATATTCATATATAATTGAATGCATAAAATTAAACTAAATTCTATACAACTAATTTATATTTTATCAAGTAACCGACATTATTAATTTTCAATGGTGTCTTGGAACGTTGATCCTATTTTTGTTGGTATGCAAAAATAGCATCACAGAATTTTTAATTAAAAAAAATATATATTCATATATAATTGAATCCATAAAATTAAACTAAATTCTATACAACTATTTTATAGTTTATCAAGTAACCGATATTATTAATTTTCAATGATGTCTTGGAACGTTGATGCTATTTTTGTTGGTATGCAAAAATAGCATCACAGAATTTTTAATTGAAAAAAATATATATTCAGATATAATTGAATGCATAAAATTAAACTAAATTCTATACAACTAATTTATATTTTATCAAGTAACCGATATTATTAATTTTCAATGATGTCTTGGAACGTTGATGCTATTTTTGTTGGTATGCAAAAATAGCATCACAGAATTTTTCATTGAAAAAAATATATATTCATATATAATTGAATGCCTAAAATAAAAATAAATTCTATGTAACTAATTTATAATTTATCAAGTAACCGATATTATTAATTTTCAATGATGTCTTGGAACGTTGATCCTATTTTTGTTGGTATGCAAAAATAGCATCACAGAATTTTTAATTGAAAAAAATATATATTCATATATTTAAATGTACAAAATTAAAATAAAACCTGTATAACTGATGTATAAATTATCAAGTAACCGATATTATTAATTTTTAAAGATGACTTAAATGTTGATGCTATTTTTGTTGGTATGCAAAAATAGCATCACAGGATTTTTAATTGAAAAAAATTATATTCATATATAATTGAATGCATAAAATTAAACTAAATTCTATACAACTAATTTATATTTTATCAAGTAACCGATATTATTACTTTTCAATGGTGTCTTGGAACGTTGATCCTATTTTTGTTGGTATGCAAAAATAGCATCACAGAATTTTTAATTAAAAAAAATATATATTCATATATAATTGAATCCATAAAATTAAACTAAATTCTATACAACTATTTTATAGTTTATCAAGTAACCGATATTATTAATTTTCAATGATGTCTTGGAACGTTGATGCTATTTTTGTTGGTATGCAAAAATAGCATCACAGAATTTTTAATTGAAAAAAATATATATTCAGATATAATTGAATGCATAAAATTAAACTAAATTCTATACAACTAATTTATATTTTATCAAGTAACCGATATTATTAATTTTCAATGATGTCTTGGAACGTTGATGCTATTTTTGTTGGTATGCAAAAATAGCATCACAGAATTTTTCATTGAAAAAAATATATATTCATATATAATTGAATGCCTAAAATAACAATAAATTCTATGTAACTAATTTATAATTTATCAAGTAACCGATATTATTAATTTTTAATGATGACTTGAAACGTTGATGCTATTTTTGTTGGTATGCAAAAATTGCATCACAGAATTTTTAATTGAAAAAAATATATATTCATATATTTAAATGTACAAAATTAAAATAAAACCTGTATAACTGATGTATAAATTATCAAGTAACCGATATTATTAATTTTTAATGATGACTTAAATGTTGATGCTATTTTTGTTGGTATGCAAAAATAGCATCACAGGATTTTTAATTAAAAAAAAATATATATTTGTATATAATTGAATGCACACAATTATGATAAATTCCCTTTTATATATAATTAATTTATTATTCAATATTTATTCATATAAAGGTTGACAATGTAATCATGGAACGGGCAATATATTCTATGTTCAGGCGGTCGAAGTGGACCTACAGGTACAAGTACGCGGGACTCTTGATGCACGTGTTTTATACTAGGTCGGGCAATGGCTTCGCTTCCCATACCCAAGTATACTTCGCTTATAGTATAGCACAGCATTGCCACGAGTCCAAGTCGAAGACAGAATGACTCTCTATGTGGTACGCGCTACGGCGTTTGATATTTCGTGTGTAAAAGGATATAATATTATTACTTTTTCACTCATTTTTTTTTTAACAGAGCGTTAACTTACTTC
>NW_026973917.1:30000-35000 GCF_034640455.1 Diachasmimorpha longicaudata | reverse complement strand
GGTTCTGGATGGGGAAAGGGACGCAGCGGTGCCTCCCCTGGGGGAGATGGTCGAATTCTGGGAACCAGTATTCGGCCATCCTTCAATCCAGGTGGAGCAACACCCGCGTCTGCCTCATGACCAACAGAGGAACGCACTGGCGCAGCCCATCTCTGCTAAAGAGGTGGAGTCTGTCGAAGTCCCTAATGGCTCGGCACCTGGCATCGACGGGATCACACCGCGGGCGTGGCAGCAGTGCCCGATCGCTGTCAGAGCCCTCCTCTACAACATGGTCCTGTACACCGGCTCCTTCCCCGAAGACATCCTGGTAAGTAGGACGGTCTTCGTGCCCAAGAAGGCGAATGGCATGTCGCCTGCGGACTTCAGGCCCATCAGCATCGCCTCAGTGGTTGTGCGTCAGCTGCACAAGATCTTAGCACAGCGCATGATGGCTGAACATTTGGTCGATGAAAGGCAACGTTGCTTGGAAGATGGTTGCGCCGAGAACATAGCAGTTCTGGCGGCGGCCATCAACCACGCCCGTAGTCGCCGACGGGAGCTTCACATTGTGTCGCTCGACGTTGCCAAGGCCTTCGACTCGGTCAGCCACGAGGCCATAACATCGGCCCTCACTGAGGCGGGTGTGCCTGACAGTCTCGTGAGGTACGTGGAAACCACGTATCGCATCTCCACAACCATCTTGGAGGTGCCGGGCGGGAAGTCCGGGAGAATCGTTGTGAGGAGGGGGGTGCGACAGGGTGACCCTATGAGTTCCATCATCTTCTCGTTGGTCACCGATCGGATCCTGCGGTCGATACCATCGTCCGTCGGGTACCAGATGGAGTCGGACCATCTGATAAATGCCGTAGCATACGCGGACGACATCTGCTTGGTGGCCTCTTCGACCACCGGTATGTCTGCGGCACTGATCGCGGCGGAAGACACAGCCAGTAAACAGGGGCTCGCGTTCAACACGTCCAAATGCGTTGCCACCTCCATTGTACCATCAGGTCGGGAGAAAAAGGTCAAGGTGTTGACCTCTCCTCAATTCAGGCTTCGTGACAGGTCATCCGTCAAGCAGTTGGGCCCCACCGAGGAATGGCGATACCTCGGTGTGAACCTTAGCCCAGCTGGCCTGAAGAGGGTTTCCCCGTCCGTGGAGGTGGAACTACAGCGCATTACGCGAGCGCCCTTGAAGCCACAGCAGCGCCTCACCATCTTGCGCTGCTTCCTCATCCCCAGGTACTACCATCGCCTGGTGCTGGCTGGTTGTACGCTGAAGGTCCTGCGCGCGCTCGACCTTCAGGTGAGAGCCGCGATCAGAAGATGGCTCCGATTTCCCAAGGACGTGCCGGTGGCCTACTTCCACACGGCCTGCAGAGACGGCGGTCTAGGCATTCCCTCATTCCTTACGTCCATCCCCGGCCTAATGCGAGACCGGCTCATGTCAATGAGGCAATCTTCGTCTCAATCCGTCAGGATTGCACATGAGTCGGAGTGGGTCCAAAACCGCATCCGTTGGACCGATAGAGCCTTGAACCCCTGTGGTGAGAGACTCTATAGCCGCGAGTTGCGTGGCAAGCATTGGGCCGACAGACTATACACCTCTGTCGATGGCAAGGAACTGAGGGAGTGTGGGCGAACATCTGCCTCAACGAGGTGGATTGGTGCGGGTGTATCGGGCGTGCCCGGAAGGGACTACGTCCAATACCACCACACACGCATCAACTGCCTCCCCACACTAGTCCGTACGTCCCGCGGCGAGAGGCGCGTGCACGCCAACATCAAGTGCCGCGCAGGGTGTGATTGCACTGAGACGGCCGCTCATGTCGTTCAGTCCTGTTTCCGTACACACGGCGGCAGGGTGAAGCGACATGATGCCGTCTGTAAAACTCTCGCCGACCATCTGCGGTCGCGGAAGATGGAGGTAATTGTAGAACCTCATCTCCGCACAGTGGAGGGCTTGAGGAAACCGGACCTCCTGGTCAAATCGGGTTCGAGAGGCTTCATCCTGGACGCTCAGATCGTGTCCGGTGGTCCCCCGCTCGACGACAGTCACCTGAGGAAGGTTGCGAAATATAACACCTCGCAGGTTAAGGAGTTGGCTGCTGCCACCCTTAATCTGCCACCTTCCTCGGTGACTGTGACGTCATGCACCCTTTCATGGAGGGGTGTCTGGAGTGGGGCGTCCGCCGAGTCATTGGGATCTTGTCTGGGCGTTCCTGTGGGGCTCTTGAGTGGCATCACCACAAGGGTGTTGCAGGGGTCCCATACCAACTGGACCCGGTGGGGCCAAATGACTTCTATGGCCCCACGAGCACGCGTTGGGGTGGGCTGATCCGCGCTTCTCCCCCCATTGCATTTGGGTACCTGCCCCTCGCAGAACATCGTAAATTCGGCAGCAGGAAATAAAGCCGTCGCTCGCCAATAACATCGGCGAGTAAGAGAAGGGGTTTTAGTGGGTATGCTGTTCGCAGTGACTCCCACACTACCTCAGCTTCGATGCTGAGGTGCCTATAAAAGGTTTCCCCTTCTTAAAAAAAAAAAAAAAAAAAAAAAAAAATAGCCAAATGCCTCGTCATCTAATTAGTGACGCGCATGAATGGATTAACGACGATTCTCGCTGTCCCTACCTACTTCCCGCAGGGGGTGTAATGGCGGATAAAACCGCCCTTACACACGGGGTGTGACGACCCCGCGGTCCCTGAGTCGAACTTGGTGTAAGGATTGGGATCCCCCTTTTGGGGGGTCTCAATAATTACACCTAGGGGGGTTGCGGGTGCAGGGTGAGTCCCTGTACCCATGGGGGGTTTCGGAGGGTGGGGGTCGCGAATTGGGTCGCGAGGGAGGGCGAAATCGCCCGGTGGAGGGGTGGTTCCACGTGGTGGAGGGGTGGTCCCACGGGTCGGAGGGCGGAATCGGTTGGTGGACGGGGAATTCCACGCGCGGGTGGGGGTTCGGGGGGACAGGCTGCTTCGCAGTGCGAAGGGCATGGACACTGCGGTTCTCGCAAGTGGTTCCAGCCACGCGTTAGTAGTCGGAACCTCCCGCAACGGTGGAGGCCGGCGAAAACGCGACGCCACACGTGGGGGTTGGGCCAGGGGGAGTGGGTGGGTATCCCTCGGAAAAGGGACGGTTCGCGGGGTGGTGCGGGGGAGGGGGGACTGGCTGCTTCGCAGTGCGAAGGGCATGGACATTGCGGTTCTCGCAACTAGTTCCAGCCACGCGCTAGTAGTTGGAACCTCCCGCAACGGTGGAGGCCGGCGAAAACGCGACGCCACACGTGGGGCTGGGTCTCAGGGGGAGTGGGTGGGTATCCCTCGGGAAAGGGACGGTTCGCGGGGTGGGTCGTCGGGTGGGATGGGTGGGTTCCCCCTTTCTGTGGGTCTGCTCCCTCTCTGCTCCTCTTTCGAGGGGAGTCGAGGCGGAGCACTCCTTCAGCGCCTCCACCGGGCCCCGATCCGAGCTCCCCAGCTCGGCGGGAACCGGAAGGCCCCCTCCCAGGGACGGTGCTCAGCGTCCCGAGCTACCCAGCTCGGTGCCGCGGGGAACCGCCCCATCTAACCCTTAGTCCTCTTATTCATTCTTTTTCTTTTACTTTTCAGCCTTTCAGCTATTGCCTTTCGGCACGGCCGGCGACCGTCTCGTCCACTTCTAACCATGGCAGAGCATCTATTGAAAACAATTCCGGAGTCTAAGCTGCCCCCAATCGGATCTCCGGGGGGGCACAATGATGCGTCCGTCGTGCGGCGAAGTCTGCGCATCGCTTCCCAGCATGCCAGAGGAACAACACCAGCAGCGACTACATCGAGGGACCCAAGGAGGGTGGTGCCCTCAAGGGTTCGTAGTCGCCCGCCGTGCGCCGGGGTACTGCCCTCCCGACGAGGGAAAGGTTCCAGCCTTCGTGCTGTCCACGAGGACGTCGCAGAGGACGAAGGAGTGACTGCGCATCCGAGCCAGCCAACGCCGGGATCTTCAAGATCATCAACCGGTGAGTCCACTCATTTATTAGGTAGGGTTCGCGAGTGCCAAGTTAGTCTATGTAGGATCGATAGTCATCGCGTCGCGACCGGAGGCTCACCGGTACCCCCCGTTCCAATAGGTCATCCTCCCCGGACCCCTGCGATCGAGGGACCGGGCGCGCAACGCGACGTTAGAATACTGCAATTGAACATGTCCCGCTCAATTGCAGTAACCGGGGAGGTCTTCCAGTTAATTCGCAAAGAGCGTCTGGACATATTGTTGCTCCAAGAGCCGTATGCCATTCGTGAGGCGAACACCTGGGCCATCCGCGGCCTAGGAGTCGGAATGCGTATTGCCGCGAGCTCAACGGAGCGACCGTGGGCGGCCGTCGTTGCGTGCAACTCCATCGTGGAGATTGCTTACGTGTCCCAATTAAGTAATGCACATTGCGTTTGTGCTGAAGCCCGCGTCCCCGGTGGATCCTTCTTCGTCGTCTCCAGTTATTTTCAATACTCGGACGACATAGAAATCCACCTGAGGCAGCTTGAAAAGGTTCTCAGCTGTCTCAGGGGTCGCCGCGTTCTGGTGGCGGCCGATTCGAACGCCCAACACTCCCTTTGGAGCCCCAGGACCACTGACCGTGGTGTCCTCCTGGGTGAGCTCATAGAGTCTTTCGGTCTCCGCGTCGCGAATGATGCTAGGCAGGGCCCAACCTTCAGGAGTGCCGCAGGTACGTCGTTCATCGACGTCACACTGGCCACCCCTGGCATGTATAAATTCATACGTGCATGGAGGTTGGAGGACGAGTGGTCCACCGGTGACCACACGTCGGTTTTCTTTCGTTTAGCAATCCGCAGTTCCTCACAGCGCGTCAATAACTCGGGAGTCGGCGAGGGCTCTACCATGCGGTTCAACGTTCGTCGGGCCGACTGGGAAAAGTTCGAGGCGACCCTCGATGAGGAGGCCCGTGAGAAACTCGTGGACCATCCGCTGGATTCTACAGCGGATGTTGAGAGAATGGCAGAAGTACTGGGTGACGTACTCACCAAAGCCTGCCA
>NW_026973917.1:22500-25000 GCF_034640455.1 Diachasmimorpha longicaudata | reverse complement strand
CGGCTATCCGGCTGTCCCTATCCAAAAATTGAGAAAGCCATAAGTGTCCCTACCTACTTTGCGCCGAAGCAATACGAATCAAAAAGAACTACGAATGGGGACTTAGAATAATTTTTCATTTTTCCCAACTTTGAAAATAATCACTTGAAAAAAATCTTAGAATCCAAAGAATAGTATACTTGATCGTTCTACAAGTCGAAAATTGGAAA
This sequence comes from Diachasmimorpha longicaudata, assembly GCF_034640455.1. Lineage (NCBI taxonomy): Eukaryota > Metazoa > Arthropoda > Insecta > Hymenoptera > Braconidae > Diachasmimorpha > Diachasmimorpha longicaudata. Next base: position 24,791 of record NW_026973917.1, on the reverse strand, counting down.
AATAAGTGATATTTTTGCTTGATGCTATTTTTGTCGGTATGCAAAAATAGCATCACAGAATTTTTAATTGTAAAAAATATATATTCATATATAATTGAATGCATAAAATTAAACTAAATTCTATATAACTAATTTATAATTTACCAAGTAACCGATATTATTAATTTTTATTGATGACTTGAAACGTTGATCCTATTTTTGTTGGTATGCAAAAATAGCATCACAGAATTTTTAATTAAAAAAAATACATATTCATATATAATTGAATGCATAAAATTAAACTAGATTCCATACAACTATTTTATAGTTTATCAAGTAACCGATATTATTAATTTTCAATGATGTCTTGGAACGTTGATGCTATTTTTGTTGGTATGCAAAAATAGCATCACAGAATTTTTAATTGAAAAAAATTATATTCATATATAATTGAATGCATAAAATTAAACTAAATTCTATACAACTAATTTATATTTTATCAAGTAACCGACATTATTAATTTTCAATGGTGTCTTGGAACGTTGATCCTATTTTTGTTGGTATGCAAAAATAGCATCACAGAATTTTTAATTAAAAAAAATATATATTCATATATAATTGAATCCATAAAATTAAACTAAATTCTATACAACTATTTTATAGTTTATCAAGTAACCGATATTATTAATTTTCAATGATGTCTTGGAACGTTGATGCTATTTTTGTTGGTATGCAAAAATAGCATCACAGAATTTTTAATTGAAAAAAATATATATTCAGATATAATTGAATGCATAAAATTAAACTAAATTCTATACAACTAATTTATATTTTATCAAGTAACCAATATTATTAATTTTCAATGATGTCTTGGAACGTTGATGCTATTTTTGTTGGTATGCAAAAATAGCATCACAGAATTTTTAATTGAAAAAAATTATATTCATATATAATTGAATGCATAAAATTAAACTAAATTCTATACAACTAATTTATATTTTATCAAGTAACCGACATTATTAATTTTCAATGGTGTCTTGGAACGTTGATCCTATTTTTGTTGGTATGCAAAAATAGCATCACAGAATTTTTAATTAAAAAAAATATATATTCATATATAATTGAATCCATAAAATTAAACTAAATTCTATACAACTATTTTATAGTTTATCAAGTAACCGATATTATTAATTTTCAATGATGTCTTGGAACGTTGATGCTATTTTTGTTGGTATGCAAAAATAGCATCACAGAATTTTTAATTGAAAAAAATATATATTCAGATATAATTGAATGCATAAAATTAAACTAAATTCTATACAACTAATTTATATTTTATCAAGTAACCGATATTATTAATTTTCAATGATGTCTTGGAACGTTGATGCTATTTTTGTTGGTATGCAAAAATAGCATCACAGAATTTTTCATTGAAAAAAATATATATTCATATATAATTGAATGCCTAAAATAAAAATAAATTCTATGTAACTAATTTATAATTTATCAAGTAACCGATATTATTAATTTTCAATGATGTCTTGGAACGTTGATCCTATTTTTGTTGGTATGCAAAAATAGCATCACAGAATTTTTAATTGAAAAAAATATATATTCATATATTTAAATGTACAAAATTAAAATAAAACCTGTATAACTGATGTATAAATTATCAAGTAACCGATATTATTAATTTTTAAAGATGACTTAAATGTTGATGCTATTTTTGTTGGTATGCAAAAATAGCATCACAGGATTTTTAATTGAAAAAAATTATATTCATATATAATTGAATGCATAAAATTAAACTAAATTCTATACAACTAATTTATATTTTATCAAGTAACCGATATTATTACTTTTCAATGGTGTCTTGGAACGTTGATCCTATTTTTGTTGGTATGCAAAAATAGCATCACAGAATTTTTAATTAAAAAAAATATATATTCATATATAATTGAATCCATAAAATTAAACTAAATTCTATACAACTATTTTATAGTTTATCAAGTAACCGATATTATTAATTTTCAATGATGTCTTGGAACGTTGATGCTATTTTTGTTGGTATGCAAAAATAGCATCACAGAATTTTTAATTGAAAAAAATATATATTCAGATATAATTGAATGCATAAAATTAAACTAAATTCTATACAACTAATTTATATTTTATCAAGTAACCGATATTATTAATTTTCAATGATGTCTTGGAACGTTGATGCTATTTTTGTTGGTATGCAAAAATAGCATCACAGAATTTTTCATTGAAAAAAATATATATTCATATATAATTGAATGCCTAAAATAACA
>NW_026973917.1:0-12500 GCF_034640455.1 Diachasmimorpha longicaudata | reverse complement strand
CTTTTATGCTGAATGACGGCTATCCGGCTGTCCCTATCCAAAAATTGAGAAAGCCATAAGTGTCCCTACCTACTTTGCGCCGAAGCAATACGAATCAAAAAGAACTACGAATGGGGACTTAGAATAATTTTTCATTTTTCCCAACTTTGAAAATAATCACTTGAAAAAAATCTTAGAATCCAAAGAATAGTATACTTGATCGTTCTACAAGTCGAAAATTGGAAAAATAAGTGATATTTTTGCTTGATGCTATTTTTGTCGGTATGCAAAATCGTTGTCAAGATTCTCAAACCTTAAAATCAGGCCAGCCGGCAAGTGGCGGGTGAAAATTTCAATCAATTCCCATTCCTCACATCAAACTATGCATATAACAATAGCTTTTATGCTGAATGACGGCTATCCGGCTGTCCCTATCCAAAAATTGAGAAATCCATAAGTGTCCCTACCTACTTTGCGCCGAAGCAATACGAATCAAAAAGAACTACGAATGGGGACTTAGAATAATTTTTCATTTTTCCCAACTTTGAAAATAATCACTTGAAAAAAATCTTAGAATCCAAAGAATAGTATACTTGATCGTTCTACAAGTCGAAAATTGGAAAAATAAGTGATATTTTTGCTTGATGCTATTTTTGTCGGTATGCAAAATCGTTGTCAAGATTCTCAAACCTTAAAATCAGGCCAGCCGGCAATTGGCGGGTGAAAATTTCAATCAATTCCCATTCCTCACATCAAACTATGCATATAACAATAGCTTTTATGCTGAATGACGGCTATCCGGCTGTCCCTATCCAAAAATTGAGAAAGCCATAAGTGTCCCTACCTACGTTGCGCCGAAGCAATACGAATCAAAAAGAACTACGAATGGGGACTTAGAATAATTTTTCATTTTTCCCAACTTTGAAAATAATCACTTGAAAAAAATCTTAGAATCCAAAGAATAGTATACTTGATCGTTCTACAAGTCGAAAATTGGAAAAATAAGTGATATTTTTGCTTGATGCTATTTTTGTCGGTATGCAAAATCGTTGTCAAGATTCTCAAACCTTAAAATCAGGCCAGCCGGCAATTGGCGGGTGAAAATTTCAATCAATTCCCATTCCTCACATCAAACTATGCATATAACAATAGCTTTTATGCTGAATGACGGCTATCCGGCTGTCCCTATCCAAAAACTGAGAAATCCATAAGTGTCCCTACCTACTTTGCGCCGAAGCAATACGAATCAAAAAGAACTACGAATGGGGACTTAGAATAATTTTTCATTTTTCCCAACTTTGAAAATAATCACTTGAAAAAAATCTTAGAATCCAAAGAATAGTATACTTGATCGTTCTACAAGTCGAAAATTGGAAAAATAAGTGATATTTTTGCTTGATGCTATTTTTGTCGGTATGCAAAATCGTTGTCAAGATTCTCAAACCTTAAAATCAGGCCAGCCGGCAATTGGCGGGTGAAAATTTCAATCAATTCCCATTCCTCACATCAAACTATGCATATAACAATAGCTTTTATGCTGAATGACGGCTATCCGGCTGTCCCTATCCAAAAATTGAGAAAGCCATAAGTGTCCCTACCTACTTTGCGCCGAAGCAATACGAATCAAAAAGAACTACGAATGGGGACTTAGAATAATTTTTCATTTTTCCCAACTTTGAAAATAATCACTTGAAAAAAATCTTAGAATCCAAAGAATAGTATACTTGATCGTTCTACAAGTCGAAAATTGGAAAAATAAGTGATATTTTTGCTTGATGCTATTTTTGTCGGTATGCAAAATCGTTGTCAAGATTCTCAAACCTTAAAATCAGGCCAGCCGGCAATTGGCGGGTGAAAATTTCAATCAATTCCCATTCCTCACATCAAACTATGCATATAACAATAGCTTTTATGCTGAATGACGGCTATCCGGCTGTCCCTATCCAAAAATTGAGAAAGCCATAAGTGTCCCTACCTACTTTGCGCCGAAGCAATACGAATCAAAAAGAACTACGAATGGGGACTTAGAATAATTTTTCATTTTTCCCAACTTTGAAAATAATCACTTGAAAAAAATCTTAGAATCCAAAGAATAGTATACTTGATCGTTCTACAAGTCGAAAATTGGAAAAATAAGTGATATTTTTGCTTGATGCTATTTTTGTCGGTATGCAAAATCGTTGTCAAGATTCTCAAACCTTAAAATCAGGCCAGCCGGCAATTGGCGGGTGAAAATTTCAATCAATTCCCATTCCTCACATCAAACTATGCATATAACAATAGCTTTTATGCTGAATGACGGCTATCCGGCTGTCCCTATCCAAAAATTGAGAAAGCCATAAGTGTCCCTACCTACTTTGCGCCGAAGCAATACGAATCAAAAAGAACTACGAATGGGGACTTAGAATAATTTTTCATTTTTCCCAACTTTGAAAATAATCACTTGAAAAAAATCTTAGAATCCAAAGAATAGTATACTTGATCGTTCTACAAGTCGAAAATTGGAAAAATAAGTGATATTTTTGCTTGATGCTATTTTTGTCGGTATGCAAAATCGTTGTCAAGATTCTCAAACCTTAAAATCAGGCCAGCCGGCAATTGGCGGGTGAAAATTTCAATCAATTCCCATTCCTCACATCAAACTATGCATATAACAATAGCTTTTATGCTGAATGACGGCTATCCGGCTGTCCCTATCCAAAAATTGAGAAAGCCATAAGTGTCCCTACCTACTTTGCGCCGAAGCAATACGAATCAAAAAGAACTACGAATGGGGACTTAGAATAATTTTTCATTTTTCCCAACTTTGAAAATAATCACTTGAAAAAAATCTTAGAATCCAAAGAATAGTATACTTGATCGTTCTACAAGTCGAAAATTGGAAAAATAAGTGATATTTTTGCTTGATGCTATTTTTGTCGGTATGCAAAATCGTTGTCAAGATTCTCAAACCTTAAAATCAGGCCAGCCGGCAATTGGCGGGTGAAAATTTCAATCAATTCCCATTCCTCACATCAAACTATGCATATAACAATAGCTTTTATGCTGAATGACGGCTATCCGGCTGTCCCTATCCAAAAATTGAGAAAGCCATAAGTGTCCCTACCTACTTTGCGCCGAAGCAATACGAATCAAAAAGAACTACGAATGGGGACTTAGAATAATTTTTCATTTTTCCCAACTTTGAAAATAATCACTTGAAAAAAATCTTAGAATCCAAAGAATAGTATACTTGATCGTTCTACAAGTCGAAAATTGGAAAAATAAGTGATATTTTTGCTTGATGCGATTTTTGTCGGTATGCAAAATCGTTGTCAAGATTCTCAAACCTTAAAATCAGGCCAGCCGGCAATTGGCGGGTGAAAATTTCAATCAATTCCCATTCCTCACATCAAACTATGCATATAACAATAGCTTTTATGCTGAATGACGGCTATCCGGCTGTCCCTATCCAAAAACTGAGAAATCCATAAGTGTCCCTACCTACTTTGCGCCGAAGCAATACGAATCAAAAAGAACTACGAATGGGGACTTAGAATAATTTTTCATTTTTCCCAACTTTGAAAATAATCACTTGAAAAAAATCTTAGAATCCAAAGAATAGTATACTTGATCGTTCTACAAGTCGAAAATTGGAAAAATAAGTGATATTTTTGCTTGATGCTATTTTTGTCGGTATGCAAAATCGTTGTCAAGATTCTCAAACCTTAAAATCAGGCCAGCCGGCAATTGGCGGGTGAAAATTTCAATCAATTCCCATTCCTCACATCAAACTATGCATATAACAATAGCTTTTATGCTGAATGACGGCTATCCGGCTGTCCCTATCCAAAAATTGAGAAAGCCATAAGTGTCCCTACCTACGTTGCGCCGAAGCAATACGAATCAAAAAGAACTACGAATGGGGACTTAGAATAATTTTTCATTTTTCCCAACTTTGAAAATAATCACTTGAAAAAAATCTTAGAATCCAAAGAATAGTATACTTGATCGTTCTACAAGTCGAAAATTGGAAAAATAAGTGATATTTTTGCTTGATGCTATTTTTGTCGGTATGCAAAATCGTTGTCAAGATTCTCAAACCTTAAAATCAGGCCAGCCGGCAATTGGCGGGTGAAAATTTCAATCAATTCCCATTCCTCACATCAAACTATGCATATAACAATAGCTTTTATGCTGAATGACGGCTATCCGGCTGTCCCTATCCAAAAATTGAGAAAGCCATAAGTGTCCCTACCTACTTTGCGCCGAAGCAATACGAATCAAAAAGAACTACGAATGGGGACTTAGAATAATTTTTCATTTTTCCCAACTTTGAAAATAATCACTTGAAAAAAATCTTAGAATCCAAAGAATAGTATACTTGATCGTTCTACAAGTCGAAAATTGGAAAAATAAGTGATATTTTTGCTTGATGCTATTTTTGTCGGTATGCAAAATCGTTGTCAAGATTCTCAAACCTTAAAATCAGGCCAGCCGGCAATTGGCGGGTGAAAATTTCAATCAATTCCCATTCCTCACATCAAACTATGCATATAACAATAGCTTTTATGCTGAATGACGGCTATCCGGCTGTCCCTATCCAAAAACTGAGAAATCCATAAGTGTCCCTACCTACTTTGCGCCGAAGCAATACGAATCAAAAAGAACTACGAATGGGGACTTAGAATAATTTTTCATTTTTCCCAACTTTGAAAATAATCACTTGAAAAAAATCTTAGAATCCAAAGAATAGTATACTTGATCGTTCTACAAGTCGAAAATTGGAAAAATAAGTGATATTTTTGCTTGATGCTATTTTTGTCGGTATGCAAAATCGTTGTCAAGATTCTCAAACCTTAAAATCAGGCCAGCCGGCAATTGGCGGGTGAAAATTTCAATCAATTCCCATTCCTCACATCAAACTATGCATATAACAATAGCTTTTATGCTGAATGACGGCTATCCGGCTGTCCCTATCCAAAAACTGAGAAATCCATAAGTGTCCCTACCTACTTTGCGCCGAAGCAATACGAATCAAAAAGAACTACGAATGGGGACTTAGAATAATTTTTCATTTTTCCCAACTTTGAAAATAATCACTTGAAAAAAATCTTAGAATCCAAAGAATAGTATACTTGATCGTTCTACAAGTCGAAAATTGGAAAAATAAGTGATATTTTTGCTTGATGCTATTTTTGTCGGTATGCAAAATCGTTGTCAAGATTCTCAAACCTTAAAATCAGGCCAGCCGGCAATTGGCGGGTGAAAATTTCAATCAATTCCCATTCCTCACATCAAACTATGCATATAACAATAGCTTTTATGCTGAATGACGGCTATCCGGCTGTCCCTATCCAAAAATTGAGAAAGCCATAAGTGTCCCTACCTACTTTGCGCCGAAGCAATACGAATCAAAAAGAACTACGAATGGGGACTTAGAATAATTTTTCATTTTTCCCAACTTTGAAAATAATCACTTGAAAAAAATCTTAGAATCCAAAGAATAGTATACTTGATCGTTCTACAAGTCGAAAATTGGAAAAATAAGTGATATTTTTGCTTGATGCTATTTTTGTCGGTATGCAAAATCGTTGTCAAGATTCTCAAACCTTAAAATCAGGCCAGCCGGCAATTGGCGGGTGAAAATTTCAATCAATTCCCATTCCTCACATCAAACTATGCATATAACAATAGCTTTTATGCTGAATGACGGCTATCCGGCTGTCCCTATCCAAAAATTGAGAAAGCCATAAGTGTCCCTACCTACTTTGCGCCGAAGCAATACGAATCAAAAAGAACTACGAATGGGGACTTAGAATAATTTTTCATTTTTCCCAACTTTGAAAATAATCACTTGAAAAAAATCTTAGAATCCAAAGAATAGTATACTTGATCGTTCTACAAGTCGAAAATTGGAAAAATAAGTGATATTTTTGCTTGATGCTATTTTTGTCGGTATGCAAAATCGTTGTCAAGATTCTCAAACCTTAAAATCAGGCCAGCCGGCAATTGGCGGGTGAAAATTTCAATCAATTCCCATTCCTCACATCAAACTATGCATATAACAATAGCTTTTATGCTGAATGACGGCTATCCGGCTGTCCCTATCCAAAAATTGAGAAAGCCATAAGTGTCCCTACCTACTTTGCGCCGAAGCAATACGAATCAAAAAGAACTACGAATGGGGACTTAGAATAATTTTTCATTTTTCCCAACTTTGAAAATAATCACTTGAAAAAAATCTTAGAATCCAAAGAATAGTATACTTGATCGTTCTACAAGTCGAAAATTGGAAAAATAAGTGATATTTTTGCTTGATGCTATTTTTGTCGGTATGCAAAATCGTTGTCAAGATTCTCAAACCTTAAAATCAGGCCAGCCGGCAAGTGGCGGGTGAAAATTTCAATCAATTCCCATTCCTCACATCAAACTATGCATATAACAATAGCTTTTATGCTGAATGACGGCTATCCGGCTGTCCCTATCCAAAAATTGAGAAATCCATAAGTGTCCCTACCTACTTTGCGCCGAAGCAATACGAATCAAAAAGAACTACGAATGGGGACTTAGAATAATTTTTCATTTTTCCCAACTTTGAAAATAATCACTTGAAAAAAATCTTAGAATCCAAAGAATAGTATACTTGATCGTTCTACAAGTCGAAAATTGGAAAAATAAGTGATATTTTTGCTTGATGCTATTTTTGTCGGTATGCAAAATCGTTGTCAAGATTCTCAAACCTTAAAATCAGGCCAGCCGGCAATTGGCGGGTGAAAATTTCAATCAATTCCCATTCCTCACATCAAACTATGCATATAACAATAGCTTTTATGCTGAATGACGGCTATCCGGCTGTCCCTATCCAAAAATTGAGAAAGCCATAAGTGTCCCTACCTACGTTGCGCCGAAGCAATACGAATCAAAAAGAACTACGAATGGGGACTTAGAATAATTTTTCATTTTTCCCAACTTTGAAAATAATCACTTGAAAAAAATCTTAGAATCCAAAGAATAGTATACTTGATCGTTCTACAAGTCGAAAATTGGAAAAATAAGTGATATTTTTGCTTGATGCTATTTTTGTCGGTATGCAAAATCGTTGTCAAGATTCTCAAACCTTAAAATCAGGCCAGCCGGCAATTGGCGGGTGAAAATTTCAATCAATTCCCATTCCTCACATCAAACTATGCATATAACAATAGCTTTTATGCTGAATGACGGCTATCCGGCTGTCCCTATCCAAAAACTGAGAAATCCATAAGTGTCCCTACCTACTTTGCGCCGAAGCAATACGAATCAAAAAGAACTACGAATGGGGACTTAGAATAATTTTTCATTTTTCCCAACTTTGAAAATAATCACTTGAAAAAAATCTTAGAATCCAAAGAATAGTATACTTGATCGTTCTACAAGTCGAAAATTGGAAAAATAAGTGATATTTTTGCTTGATGCTATTTTTGTCGGTATGCAAAATCGTTGTCAAGATTCTCAAACCTTAAAATCAGGCCAGCCGGCAATTGGCGGGTGAAAATTTCAATCAATTCCCATTCCTCACATCAAACTATGCATATAACAATAGCTTTTATGCTGAATGACGGCTATCCGGCTGTCCCTATCCAAAAACTGAGAAATCCATAAGTGTCCCTACCTACTTTGCGCCGAAGCAATACGAATCAAAAAGAACTACGAATGGGGACTTAGAATAATTTTTCATTTTTCCCAACTTTGAAAATAATCACTTGAAAAAAATCTTAGAATCCAAAGAATAGTATACTTGATCGTTCTACAAGTCGAAAATTGGAAAAATAAGTGATATTTTTGCTTGATGCTATTTTTGTCGGTATGCAAAATCGTTGTCAAGATTCTCAAACCTTAAAATCAGGCCAGCCGGCAATTGGCGGGTGAAAATTTCAATCAATTCCCATTCCTCACATCAAACTATGCATATAACAATAGCTTTTATGCTGAATGACGGCTATCCGGCTGTCCCTATCCAAAAATTGAGAAAGCCATAAGTGTCCCTACCTACTTTGCGCCGAAGCAATACGAATCAAAAAGAACTACGAATGGGGACTTAGAATAATTTTTCATTTTTCCCAACTTTGAAAATAATCACTTGAAAAAAATCTTAGAATCCAAAGAATAGTATACTTGATCGTTCTACAAGTCGAAAATTGGAAAAATAAGTGATATTTTTGCTTGATGCTATTTTTGTCGGTATGCAAAATCGTTGTCAAGATTCTCAAACCTTAAAATCAGGCCAGCCGGCAATTGGCGGGTGAAAATTTCAATCAATTCCCATTCCTCACATCAAACTATGCATATAACAATAGCTTTTATGCTGAATGACGGCTATCCGGCTGTCCCTATCCAAAAATTGAGAAAGCCATAAGTGTCCCTACCTACTTTGCGCCGAAGCAATACGAATCAAAAAGAACTACGAATGGGGACTTAGAATAATTTTTCATTTTTCCCAACTTTGAAAATAATCACTTGAAAAAAATCTTAGAATCCAAAGAATAGTATACTTGATCGTTCTACAAGTCGAAAATTGGAAAAATAAGTGATATTTTTGCTTGATGCTATTTTTGTCGGTATGCAAAATCGTTGTCAAGATTCTCAAACCTTAAAATCAGGCCAGCCGGCAAGTGGCGGGTGAAAATTTCAATCAATTCCCATTCCTCACATCAAACTATGCATATAACAATAGCTTTTATGCTGAATGACGGCTATCCGGCTGTCCCTATCCAAAAATTGAGAAATCCATAAGTGTCCCTACCTACTTTGCGCCGAAGCAATACGAATCAAAAAGAACTACGAATGGGGACTTAGAATAATTTTTCATTTTTCCCAACTTTGAAAATAATCACTTGAAAAAAATCTTAGAATCCAAAGAATAGTATACTTGATCGTTCTACAAGTCGAAAATTGGAAAAATAAGTGATATTTTTGCTTGATGCTATTTTTGTCGGTATGCAAAATCGTTGTCAAGATTCTCAAACCTTAAAATCAGGCCAGCCGGCAATTGGCGGGTGAAAATTTCAATCAATTCCCATTCCTCACATCAAACTATGCATATAACAATAGCTTTTATGCTGAATGACGGCTATCCGGCTGTCCCTATCCAAAAATTGAGAAAGCCATAAGTGTCCCTACCTACGTTGCGCCGAAGCAATACGAATCAAAAAGAACTACGAATGGGGACTTAGAATAATTTTTCATTTTTCCCAACTTTGAAAATAATCACTTGAAAAAAATCTTAGAATCCAAAGAATAGTATACTTGATCGTTCTACAAGTCGAAAATTGGAAAAATAAGTGATATTTTTGCTTGATGCTATTTTTGTCGGTATGCAAAATCGTTGTCAAGATTCTCAAACCTTAAAATCAGGCCAGCCGGCAATTGGCGGGTGAAAATTTCAATCAATTCCCATTCCTCACATCAAACTATGCATATAACAATAGCTTTTATGCTGAATGACGGCTATCCGGCTGTCCCTATCCAAAAACTGAGAAATCCATAAGTGTCCCTACCTACTTTGCGCCGAAGCAATACGAATCAAAAAGAACTACGAATGGGGACTTAGAATAATTTTTCATTTTTCCCAACTTTGAAAATAATCACTTGAAAAAAATCTTAGAATCCAAAGAATAGTATACTTGATCGTTCTACAAGTCGAAAATTGGAAAAATAAGTGATATTTTTGCTTGATGCTATTTTTGTCGGTATGCAAAATCGTTGTCAAGATTCTCAAACCTTAAAATCAGGCCAGCCGGCAATTGGCGGGTGAAAATTTCAATCAATTCCCATTCCTCACATCAAACTATGCATATAACAATAGCTTTTATGCTGAATGACGGCTATCCGGCTGTCCCTATCCAAAAACTGAGAAATCCATAAGTGTCCCTACCTACTTTGCGCCGAAGCAATACGAATCAAAAAGAACTACGAATGGGGACTTAGAATAATTTTTCATTTTTCCCAACTTTGAAAATAATCACTTGAAAAAAATCTTAGAATCCAAAGAATAGTATACTTGATCGTTCTACAAGTCGAAAATTGGAAAAATAAGTGATATTTTTGCTTGATGCTATTTTTGTCGGTATGCAAAATCGTTGTCAAGATTCTCAAACCTTAAAATCAGGCCAGCCGGCAATTGGCGGGTGAAAATTTCAATCAATTCCCATTCCTCACATCAAACTATGCATATAACAATAGCTTTTATGCTGAATGACGGCTATCCGGCTGTCCCTATCCAAAAACTGAGAAATCCATAAGTGTCCCTACCTACTTTGCGCCGAAGCAATACGAATCAAAAAGAACTACGAATGGGGACTTAGAATAATTTTTCATTTTTCCCAACTTTGAAAATAATCACTTGAAAAAAATCTTAGAATCCAAAGAATAGTATACTTGATCGTTCTACAAGTCGAAAATTGGAAAAATAAGTGATATTTTTGCTTGATGCTATTTTTGTCGGTATGCAAAATCGTTGTCAAGATTCTCAAACCTTAAAATCAGGCCAGCCGGCAATTGGCGGGTGAAAATTTCAATCAATTCCCATTCCTCACATCAAACTATGCATATAACAATAGCTTTTATGCTGAATGACGGCTATCCGGCTGTCCCTATCCAAAAACTGAGAAATCCATAAGTGTCCCTACCTACTTTGCGCCGAAGCAATACGAATCAAAAAGAACTACGAATGGGGACTTAGAATAATTTTTCATTTTTCCCAACTTTGAAAATAATCACTTGAAAAAAATCTTAGAATCCAAAGAATAGTATACTTGATCGTTCTACAAGTCGAAAATTGGAAAAATAAGTGATATTTTTGCTTGATGCTATTTTTGTCGGTATGCAAAATCGTTGTCAAGATTCTCAAACCTTAAAATCAGGCCAGCCGGCAATTGGCGGGTGAAAATTTCAATCAATTCCCATTCCTCACATCAAACTATGCATATAACAATAGCTTTTATGCTGAATGACGGCTATCCGGCTGTCCCTATCCAAAAACTGAGAAATCCATAAGTGTCCCTACCTACTTTGCGCCGAAGCAATACGAATCAAAAAGAACTACGAATGGGGACTTAGAATAATTTTTCATTTTTCCCAACTTTGAAAATAATCACTTGAAAAAAATCTTAGAATCCAAAGAATAGTATACTTGATCGTTCTACAAGTCGAAAATTGGAAAAATAAGTGATATTTTTGCTTGATGCTATTTTTGTCGGTATGCAAAATCGTTGTCAAGATTCTCAAACCTTAAAATCAGGCCAGCCGGCAATTGGCGGGTGAAAATTTCAATCAATTCCCATTCCTCACATCAAACTATGCATATAACAATAGCTTTTATGCTGAATGACGGCTATCCGGCTGTCCCTATCCAAAAACTGAGAAATCCATAAGTGTCCCTACCTACTTTGCGCCGAAGCAATACGAATCAAAAAGAACTACGAATGGGGACTTAGAATAATTTTTCATTTTTCCCAACTTTGAAAATAATCACTTGAAAAAAATCTTAGAATCCAAAGAATAGTATACTTGATCGTTCTACAAGTCGAAAATTGGAAAAATAAGTGATATTTTTGCTTGATGCTATTTTTGTCGGTATGCAAAATCGTTGTCAAGATTCTCAAACCTTAAAATCAGGCCAGCCGGCAATTGGCGGGTGAAAATTTCAATCAATTCCCATTCCTCACATCAAACTATGCATATAACAATAGCTTTTATGCTGAATGACGGCTATCCGGCTGTCCCTATCCAAAAATTGAGAAATCCATAAGTGTCCCTACCTACTTTGCGCCGAAGCAATACGAATCAAAAAGAACTACGAATGGGGACTTAGAATAATTTTTCATTTTTCCCAACTTTGAAAATAATCACTTGAAAAAAATCTTAGAATCCAAAGAATAGTATACTTGATCGTTCTACAAGTCGAAAATTGGAAAAATAAGTGATATTTTTGCTTGATGCTATTTTTGTCGGTATGCAAAATCGTTGTCAAGATTCTCAAACCTTAAAATCAGGCCAGCCGGCAATTGGCGGGTGAAAATTTCAATCAATTCCCATTCCTCACATCAAACTATGCATATAACAATAGCTTTTATGCTGAATGACGGCTATCCGGCTGTCCCTATCCAAAAATTGAGAAATCCATAAGTGTCCCTACCTACTTTGCGCCGAAGCAATACGAATCAAAAAGAACTACGAATGGGGACTTAGAATAATTTTTCATTTTTCCCAACTTTGAAAATAATCACTTGAAAAAAATCTTAGAATCCAAAGAATAGTATACTTGATCGTTCTACAAGTCGAAAATTGGAAAAATAAGTGATATTTTTGCTTGATGCTATTTTTGTCGGTATGCAAAATCGTTGTCAAGATTCTCAAACCTTAAAATCAGGCCAGCCGGCAATTGGCGGGTGAAAATTTCAATCAATTCCCATTCCTCACATCAAACTATGCATATAACAATAGCTTTTATGCTGAATGACGGCTATCCGGCTGTCCCTATCCAAAAAATATCACACGTGAGT